>NC_000069.6:15760690-16060690 GCF_000001635.26 Mus musculus
GATCAATGGGATAGAATTGAAGACTCAGAAATGAACCCACACACCTATGGTCACTTGATCTTTGACAAGGGAGCTAAAACCATGCAGTGGAAAAAAGACAGCATTTTTAACAAATGGTGCGGGCACAACTGGCGGTTATCATGTAGAAGAATTCAAATTGATCCATTCTTATCTTCTTGTACTAAGGACAAGTCTACATGGATCAAGGAATTCCCCATAAAACCAGAGACAATGAAATTTATAGAGGAGAAAGTGGGGAAAATCCTTGAAATGGGCACAGGGGGAAAATTGCTTCACAGAACAGCAATGGCTTGTGCTGTAAAATTGAGAATTGACAAATGGGACCTTATAAAATTGCAAAGCTCTTGTAAGGCAAAAGTCACTGTCAATAACACAAAAGGCCACCAAAAGATTGGGAAAGGATCCTTAACAATCCTAAATCAGATATGGGACTAATCTCCAATATTTATAAAGAACTCAAGAAGATTGACTCAAGAAAATCAAATTGCCCTCTTAAAAAATGGGGTCCAGAGCTAAACAAAGAATTCTCAACTGAAGAATACTGAAGGGCTGAGAAGCACCTGAAAATATGTTCAACATCCTTAATCACCAGGGGAAGGCAAATCAGAACAACTCTGAGGTTCCACCTCACACCAGTCAGAATGGCTAAGACCAAAAACTTAGGTGACAGCACATGCAAACAAGGATGTGGAGAAAGAGGAACACTCCTCCATTGTTGGTGAGATTCCAAGCTGGCTCAACCACTCTGGAAATTATTCTGGCACTTCTTCAGACAATTGGACATAGTTCTACAGGAAGATCCAGCCATTCCTTTCCTGGGCATATACCCAGAAGATGTTCCAACTTGTGATAAGGACACATGCTCCACTATGTTCATGGCAGCCTTATTTATAATTGCCAGAAGCTGGAAAGAACCCAGATGTCCCTAACAGAGACATGGATTCAGAAAATGTGGTACATTTACACAATGGAGTACTACTCAGCAATTAAAAGCAATGAATTCATGAAATTATTAAGCAAATGGATGGATGTGGAGGATATCATTCTGAGTGAGGTAACCTAATCACAAAAGAACACACATGATATGCACTCATGATATGCGGATATTAGCCAACAAATTTAGAATATTCAAGATACAATTTGCCAAACTCATGAAAATCAAGAAGAAGGAAGACCAAAGTGTGGACACTTCATTCCTTCTTAGAATGGGGAACAAAATACACATGGAAGGAGTTACAGAGACAAAGTTCAGAGCTAAGACAGAAGGAAAGACCATCCAGAGACTGCCCCACCCGGGAATCCATCCCGTATACAACCACCATACCCAGACACTATTGAATATGCCAGAAAGATTTTGCTGACAGGACCCTGAAATAGCTCTTTCTTGTGAGGCTATGCCAATGCCTGGTAAATACAGAAGTGGATACTCACAGTCATCTATTGGATGGAACACAGGGCCCCTAATGAAGGAGCTAGAGAAAGTACACAAGGTGCTAAAGGCGTCTGCAACCCTATAGGAGAAACAACAATATGAACTACCCAGTAACCCCCAGAGATGTGTCTCTAGTTGCATATGTAGCATAGGATGGCTTAGTTGGCCATCAATGGAAGGAGAAGCCCTTGGTCTTGAGGACATCATATGCCCCAGTACAGGGCAATGCCAGGGCTAGGAAGCAGGAGTGGGTGGATTGGGAAGCAGGGTGGGGGGAGGGTATAGGAGGCTTTAGGGATAGCATTTGAAATGTAAATGAAGAAAATATCTAATAAAAAAAGGGGAAAAATGAAAAAAAAAAAGAAAAATGCTTTAAAAATCAAGTCAAACAGTACCACTTAGAATTCAAGCAAACTAAAGTGAGGGGGAAATTCATGGCCCTTATCCTTTCTCCCTTTCCTCCTTCATTCATTTTCTATCTTCCCCTCCCTTCCCTCTTCTGTCTTATCTCCCTGTTTATATCCTTCTTTCCTTCCCTTTCCCCATTATGTCCTTTCCTTCCTGTTTTGACTTGTTTTTTGTTGTATTGCTGAGGATTCAACATAGTACTTCATGCTCACTAAGCACCTATTGCATCACTGAGCTGTACCACAGCCCATGTTCTACAGAAACAAAAATCAAGCATTGCCTGTGAGAAGATCTGAGAAGACCATACTTAATTATTGAAATTTACACTTGAAAGAGAAAGATTTACTATGCAGAAGCTATTATTTTAAAATTAGGGATCGTTAATATATTTTGACCCTAGCTTTTGAATCTCATTATATAGTGTATATTTACATTTTCAGACTAACTTTAGAAAAGAAACATTTTTTCATGCATTCTTTCTTAATTTATGTTCAAACTTTCAGAATTATAAAGAATTGTGTGGCTTGTTTCTGTAATTTTTATACATGCAGATATATTTTCTCCAGAAGTAGAGTGTCATGAATATTCTTCAGATATCATGTATCAAAAGCAAGCATTTCAAATGATCCAATAGTTTAAAATATTTATTATACTCCAAAGTATGATACTGAGATCTGCCTTACATTTCAAACAATGGTGGAGCTACATATGAACAAGTCAAATTATGAAAGGCAGAAATTATATCAGCCTACAGGTACAAAGGTTTAGACTCTATGTTGGTAGACCAAAGCCATAGAAGCAGGAAAAGCTGTTTGCATACCACAGCTTCAAACAGAAGGCAGATAAAATGAAGGAAATGACATGAGTCTTTTGAAACATCAAGTCCACTCCTAGTGACACATTTTCTAAACCTTCCCAAATAGTTCCACCAACTGGGATGAATTATTTAAACGTATTAGCACACAAGGACTGTTTTCATTCTCATGTACATACTAAAATGTACATCATAACTCAGATGGAAATAGGGCAGCTGGTTTTCTGAGGAATGTCATGTTCATTTCCAAACTCTTCTATATTAAAAGCTTATGTTTAAACTCTACAGTTTAGATATGTCATCTAGCAAAAGGGTTCTACACACACAGATGAGCCTCCCACAGTGAGCCAAAATAATGAGTACTTCCTTATTTAAATTTCTTCTATCAGGATATTTCATACCAGAAATAGAAAAGGTCTCTTAGACAGAAATTATCCTTGTTCTGGTCTGAACCACATTGTGATCTGAAATCGAGTCCTGTGGTTTCTTATTTGCATATTTCTAGATCCTCATCTTGCTGGAGGAACTATTTTACCATAACCTTATATTAAAGTTCCACACAGAAAGTAATTTACTTGAAAAGGGAAATATCCATCCTCAGTTTCTTCTCATTTTCTTTCACTGGAAATGAAAGAATCAAGTCCAGGAGCCTGCAAAAACGAAATCACATATCAGTATTGTCTATATATCTATATTTTTATATAGATGAGATAGAGATAGATATATACATATCACTATATTGCATATATGCATGTATGTACATACTATATATACATATACATATATATATATATATATATATATATATATATATATATATATTACATATCACTATATTGAAGCACAGATAATATAGTTGCAAATGTTTGACTCATATCAAAATATAAAATCATATAAAATGTATAAAGAAAATATCTAATAAGAATATAAAACAAAAAATAGAAAAAATAAAAACCTATAAAGTTTTTCAAAAAATTTTAAATATTTTGGAAAAGAAATGACTTGCCCATTTTTAATACATTTGAAACAAACTTTAGCTCATTTTAAAGCATTTATATGAGTGTATCTGCTTTTGTATATATGTATAAAATTATGTCTTATGTGTTTGTATGCATGAATATATATGTATTTATAAATATAAAAGCTAAATTAATTGCGTTACTTGAGTGTGAAAAAAATCACAAAAACTAATATGTTATTACTTAACAGTATTTTTCCATTCACATTTATAGGATGATGAATGGTTTATACTATATCTCTCAGTTAAATGATACATAGCTCCAACAGTGTTTGAAATGTAAGGCGGATCTCAGTATCATACCTTGGGGTATAATAGATATTTTAAAATATTGGATCATTTGAAATGCTTGCTTTTGATACATGATATCTGAAGAATATTCATGACACTGTCCTTCAGGAGAAAAGATATCTACATGTATAAAAATTACAGAAACAAGCCACACAATTCTTTATAATTCTGAAAGTTTGAACATAAATGATGAAAGAATGCATTAAAAACACTTCTTTTCTAGAGTTGGTCTGAAAATATAAATATACACTATATAATTAGATTCAAAAGCTAGGGTCCAAATATGTTAACCATCCCTATTTTTAAAATAATAACTTCTCGCTATCAGCAATAGAAAAGTAACGAACACACCAGTATAACCCTTGTGGTTGTTTGAATAGGTTTGACTTGCATAGACTCATGTGTGTGAATGATTGGCCTAGAGGGAGTGACAGTAGAAGGAGGTGTATTATTGTTGGCATATGTGTACCTTTGTGGAAGAAAGTGTCTCACTATGGGGTGGGCTTTGATATCCTGTTCTCAAGTTCTACACAGTGTAGAGGAAGCAGTGTCCTCTGACTCCCTTTGGAGCAAGATGTAGAAATCTTGGATCCTTCTCCTGCACCATGCCTGTCTGCATGCTGCCTTATTTGTTGATATGATGATAATGGACTGAGCCTGTGAAACTGTAAGTCAGCACCAGATAAATGTTGTACTTTATAGGAGTTGCCTTGGTCATGGTTTCTCTTTACAAAAATGGAATCCCAAACTAAGACAACCCTTTAACTGCATATGACCAGTAATGCTACTTCCATACTATGACCATGCTTCCATACTATGACCATCTTGGAAACAAATATTCCCAGTTTTTTTCTCTGTGAGATATTAGGAACTGATTGTATTTGCTCTGTGCAGGCTTATAGAGTTTGAAACATCCAATTTGATTACACTTCAAATAAATTTATCAGTATATCAATAAAACGTTTCCAATTTTTAAAAAAGAAAACAACAACAACAACAACACAACAAAAACATGGTTCCATTCCTATCTCTGAGCATATACTAGCAAATTTTTCCTGACTGAATTGAGTATCATGGCAGGTTCCTAGGTGACTTTTGCTGTCATAGGCAATGATGCTGAATCGGGATACTGGGTATCTTCCAGAGAGTTTATACATTTGTTTCTTGATAATGCCTGTGTTTCATTGCTAGACTTACCATAAAATAACAGATATTTATTCCCTCATAACGCTGTAGCCTAGAGACTCAGAGTCAAGCTGTCCACATAGCTTCTTTCTTCTGTGACTTCTCTTCTTTAGTAGCTGATTACATTTTCTCTCTGTCTTCACACATGATCTTCCTTAACATAAATATTATCCACATCATGTAACTACCAGCCATGTTTGATTGAGACCCTAATTATCTTAATTGATCTTTATTTCCCCTTTAAAGGTTCTGTAACTAATATAGTCACACCTGAGTATCAGATTGTGGTGTTGGCCTATCTCCTTGATCTGGATCATTTACAAAATGTGCACAAACATCCCGGGTCCTGTTGACTTTCTTCAGGATCTTTTATTTTCCTGTTTCTCATGACATGTAGGATTAGGTACACTCAAGGCCTATGCCTGCTTTCCGGTCATGAATCCAAACCAATGCTGTCATGTGTGGATGGACATAACAGCTCTCAGAATTCCAAGTTAAGTCACAGAGTGTCAGCATTTAGCTTTTAAAATG
This sequence comes from Mus musculus, assembly GCF_000001635.26. Classification (NCBI taxonomy): domain Eukaryota; kingdom Metazoa; phylum Chordata; class Mammalia; order Rodentia; family Muridae; genus Mus; species Mus musculus. The sequence goes on from NC_000069.6 coordinate 15,766,391, forward strand.
ATTAGCATTACATTTTCACAGCATGCAAGGCCATTCCAAAATGATGAATTCAGAAGAACCTAGTGTGTTTATGCTCTTTACTTACTGCTCCAAATCTCTCTGTGTTAGCATTTTCTATTTTCTTTTTTTTTAATTAGGTATTTTCCTCGTTTACATTTCCAATGCTATCCCAAAAGTCCCCCACACTCACCCCCCCATCCCCTACCCACCCACTCCCCCTTTTTGGCCCTGGCGTTCCCCTGTACTGGGGCATATAAAATTTGCAAGTCCAAAGGGCCTCTCTTTCCAGTGATGGCTGATTAGGCCATCTTTTGATACATATGCAGCTAGAGACAAGAGCTCCAGGATACTGGTTAGTTCATATTGTTGTTCCACCTAAAGGGTTGCAGTTCCCTTTAGCTCCTTGGGTACTTTCTCTAGCTCCTCCATTGGGGGCCGTGTGACCCATCCACTAGCTGACTGTGAGCATCCACTTCTGTGTTTGCTAGGCCCCGGCATAGTCTCACAAGAGACAGCTATATCTGGGTCTTTTCAGCAAATCTTGCTAGTGTATGCAATGGTGTCAGCGTTTGGGAGCTGATTATGGGATGGATCCCTGGATATGAAAATCACTAGGTAGTCCATCCTTTCGTCACAGCTCCAAATTTTGTCTCTGTAACTCCTTCCATGGGTGTTTTGTTCCCATTTCTAGGAAGGGGCAAAGTGTCCACACTTTGGTCTTCGTTCTTCTTGAGTTTCATGAGTTTAACAAATTGTATCTTATATCTTGTGTATCCTAAGTTTCTGGGCTAATATCCACTTATCAGTGAGTACGTATTGTGCGAGTTCCTTTGTGATTGGGTTACCTCACTCAGGATGATGCCCTCTAGGTCCATCCATTTGCCTAGGAATTTCATAAATTCATTCCTTTTAATAGCTGAGTAGCACTCCATTGTGTAAATGTACCACATTTTCTGTATCCATTCCTCTGTTGAGGGGCATCTGGGTTCTTTCCAACTTCTGGCTATTATAAATAAGGCTGCTATGAACATAGTGGAGCATGTGTCCTTCTTACCGGTTGGGACATCTTCTGGATATATGCCCAGGAGAGGTATTGTGGGATCCTCCGGTAGTACTATGTCCAATTTTCTGAGGAACCGCCAGACTGATTTCCAGAGTGGTTGTACAAGCTTGCAATCCCACCAACAATGGAGGAGCATTCCTCTTTCTCCACATCCTCGCCAGCATCTGCTGTCACCTGAATTTTTCATCTTAGCCATTCTGACTGGTGTGAGGTGGAATCTCAGGGTTGTTTTGATTTGCATTTCCCTGATGATTAAGGATGTTGAACATTTTTTCAGGTGCTTCTTTGCCATTCGGTATTCTTCAGTTGAGAATTCTTTGTTCAGCTCTGAGCCCCATTTTTTAATGGGGTTATTCGATTTTCTGGAGCCCACCTTCTTGAGCTCTTTATATATATTGGATATTAGTCCCCTATCCGATTTGGGATAGGTAAAGATCCTTTCCCAATCTGTTGGTGGTCTTTTTGTCTTATTCACGGTGTTTTTTTCCTTGCAGAAGCTTTGCAATTTTATGAGGTCCCATTTATCGATTCTCGACCTTACAGCACAAGCCATTGCTGTTCTATTCAGGAATATTTCCCCTGTACCCAAATCTTTGAGGCTTTCCCCTACTTTCTCCTCTATATTTTCTTATTATCCTGTTCATTTGGTTGAATAGGGTTTGATTCAGATAGAAAATTGCTATAACTTGTCCTATCCACAAAAGAAGCTCAGACTTGAATTTAGGACAGCCAATTTAAGAATTCTTCTCATATGCTTCCTTTCATTTGTTCTTTCTTTCTTCTCTTTTGGAGTGAAGGATTGAAATCATTTCCTCACATTTGTTAATTTCATGCTCACTATTAAGTTACTAACCCAGCCCTATTTCCACCATCATTTCTTCATTGTAGCTACAGTAAGCTATTAGGATTTTTGGTAATATGTTAAGTAGAGAAAGAATAAAAATACATCAAAGCAGACAGAAATAACCAACCACCCCTTTGCATCTCTATGATAAATTATAATGGCCAACTGTTTAAAAGGAAAAAAAGTCTTTCTTAGCTCCTGCTTGCTGACCACATGACTTATGACTTTATGAGACACAGACACAGTCAGATGTGCAGTTTACTTATTTCCAAGGAGATTTTCATTAAAACTAATTTCAAAACCAGTAATCCCTATTAGGTGACAGCAGTCAAAACTCTTTATTCTCACCTCATAAATAATGTGTTGCTTTATCTTGCTGCATATAATTTGCCAATATTTCCAGTCTTAAAATTTCATGTCCTTAAAATGATCTTATTGAATAGATTATATATATATATATATATATATATATATACATATATATATATATTTTACCTTTCCATATATATATATATATATATATATATATATATATATATATATATATATATATAACAATTGTGCTTTTATATGTGTGTGCATCAGTGTACACACAGGGAAACATGATTTTTAAAAATCTTTATTGTTTCTTAATTTTCAATTTGCATAATATTCACATAGGACTGTAGTTTCAAGTTCAGTTTCACCCTGAATTGTCCACCCCCCCCCCATTTCTTATTTCCTAATTCTTGAAATGTTTACACTAAGCAAACTTTTCTCTCAGTAAAATAACTTTTTCTCAGTAACTTCTGCAAATTACTGCCTTGAACTTCCCTTGCATTGATGAGAAGAAAGGAGAAGTTATGAAGGGAGAATACATATTCGTAAATTTTCTAGTGTGCCATGAGTTTTAATAGCTAGGTCCTTAAAGTAGGTTTACTAAACGGCTCCAGCCCCATATGTAGCAGAGGATGGCCTTGTTGGACATCAATGGCAGGGGAGGCCCGTGGCCTGTGAAGGCTAGATGACCCAGTGTAGGGGAATGCCAGGACAGGGAAGCAGGGTGGGTTGGTGAGCCAGGGGAGGGGGTTTACGTTAGGAGGTTTCAGTAAGCGAAAGGAGATAACATTTGAAATGTAAATAAAGAAAATGTCTAGTTTAAAAAGGGGGGGGAGATCATGAAACCTTTAAGAGGAGAGAATGTGAAAGACTCAGATAGCTTAGTGCATGCCTTTCTTGGGGACTGTGGACCCCTGGTCCATTTTCTTCTCTGTTTGTAATGTTGCAGTGGCATTCTTTGCTTTGCCATTATGTGCCTACTGCAATTAATCTGCCTTTGCACATGTCTAATATCAAGCGGACTACTGCTAGATCATAAGTTATAAAATTTTATACTGTAAAACTATAAAGTTATAAAGTATAAAACTTCTCGTTATTAGCTTCAGAAATTTTATTCCAAATAATTTGGTTATTAGGAAGATGTCCAACACAGATGTTATACTTTGATTCTAATGTCTTGTTTTGCAATCTTTGGAAGCAGCATACAGCCTGATTTGATGAGATGATGTAATATTAGTGAGTGACATTAGGAAAAGACCAGTTGAGACAGGCCTCTGAAGAAAAATTTAGGAAACAACTTATTATTGTTTCTCTTTGAGGAATATCCAACATTAAACAAGCAACTTCTATCTACCATCTGCTTCTATAGCATGAGGATCAGCACAGTCAACCATGTGCTAAGCTCCTGAAATTGACTCCCATCACACGTCTCTGTGCAGATACTCTAATGTGAGTCAAATCTACATGACTCAAAAAATTGACATAACTTCCATTTCATAAACACCATGTGGCAGGCATTAAGGAAGCACTTTATATCTCTGCCTTATGTGGGTATTCCAGGTAAGTACACTACTTATATTAGGCCATAAAAAAATTCAAAATCTCTTAATAACAATGACTTGAGTTGTTGTTCAAATTCACGTAGTCTGACTGTAGTCATGGCTTCAAAATAACTGTTGTCACATACTTTAATCTCTCTTACAAGTATTCTCCAGTTCTGGTATGGGGTAAGGTGGAGAGAGGACTGAGTGGAGAGCTTTTTTTTCTTTCTTCTAGTCTTCTTCAGCTTCCTCCCTAGGTGAAAAATGCTTTCTTTTCACAAGGCTGTATACATAGAAACTGAGTTCCTGACAGCTCCCAAATAATCATCAATTTAAAATGTTCTTCAGTGACATAGATAATGTCATACAGGGTAATTCATACATGATGAAATATTTATATTATATTCACTATGAGCTAGGAGTTACTATATGAACTTGTGTATTATTGGTGGAAAAAAGAGACTGTATATCTGGCTTTTTGTAACTTAGCTTCTACTAGGAGAAAAGACAGTAATAAATGAATATGAACATAGCATAACATATATATATATATATATATATATATATATATATATATATATATAAGACATAAATATCTTATAAAATGATACATATTTTTGGTTGTGAGACTAGCCTTTAACGGCTGAGCCATCTCTCCATCCATCCCATAATCAGCCTCCAAACGATGATACCATTGCATACACTAGCAAGATTGTGATGATAGGATCCTGATATAGCTGTCTCTAGTGAGACTATGCCAGGGCCTAGCAAACACAGAAGTGGATGCTCACAGTCAGCTATTGAATGGATCACAGCACCCCCAATGGAGGAGCTAGAGAAAGTACCCAAGAAGCTAAAGGGGTCTGCAGAACTATAGGTGGAACAACATTATGAACTAACCAGTACCCCGGAGCTCTTGACTCTAGCTGCCTATGTATCAAAAGATGGCCTAGTTGGCCATCACTGGAAAGAGAGTCCCATTTAACTTGCAAACTTTATATGCCCCAGTACAGGGGGATGCCAGGGCCAAAAAGTGGGAGTGGGTGGGTAGGGGAGTGGGTGGGAAGGTATGGGGGACTTTTGGGATACCATTGGAAATGTAAATGAGAAAAATACCTAATTAAAAAAATAAAAATAAAATAAAATAAATAAAATGATACATAATTAAAGAGTTTTCAGAGGGCTACAGAAATAAGAATAATCTCTTGAGAACTTAGAATATGAAAATTGAAAAGTGTTTATGTGGGCATCACTGGGAAGACAACCTTTGAGCAAACATTAAATGACCATGCAATTTTCTTGGTTTCTTCATATATTTTGGAAATTAATCCTATGTCAGATGTATAGTTGGTGAAAATATTTTCACATTTTGTAGGCTGCTGTTTTGTCTTATTGATGGTATCTTTTGCCTTACGTTAGCTTTCTTAGTTTTATGAGGTCCCATTTACTAATTGTTGATTTTTTATTACATATTTTCTTAATTTACATTTCAAATGCTATCCTGAAAGTCCCCTAAATCCTCCCCTTGCCCTGCTCCCCAACCCACCCACTCCCGCTTCCTGGCCCTGGCATTGCCCTGTTCTGGGGCATATAATCTTCGCAATACCAAGGGCCTCTCCTTCAATTGATGGCCAACTAGGCCATCTTCTAGTACATATGCAGCTAGAGACACGAGCTCTGGGGATATTGGTTAGTTCATATTGTTGTTTCTCCTATAGGGTTGCAGATCCCTTCAGATCCTTGGGTACTTTCTCTAGCTCCTCCATTGGGGGCCCTGTGTTCCATCCAATAGATGACTGTGAGCATCCACTTCTGTATTTGCCATGTACTGGCATAGCCTCACAAGAGAGAGCTATTTCAGGGTCCTGTCAACAAAGTCTTAGTGGCATATAGAATAGTGTCTGGGTTTGGTGGCTGTTTATGGGAAAGATTCCCAGGTGGGGCAGTCTCTGGGTGGTCTTTCCTTCCATCTCAGCTCCAAACTTTGTCTCTGTAACTCCCTCCATGGGTATTTTGTTCCCAATTCTAAGGAAGAACGTATTCACACTTTGGTCTTCCTTCTTCTTGAGTTTCATGTGTTTTGCAAATTGTATCTTGGGTATTCTAAGTTTCTAGGATAATATCTACTTATCAGAGAGTGCATATTATATGAGTTCTTTTGTGATTGAGTTACCTCACTCAGGATGATATCCTTCAGATCCATCCATTTGCCTAAGAATTTCATAAATGCATTGTTTTTAATACCTGTGTAGTACTCCATTGTGTAAATGTACCACATTTTCTGTATCTATTCCTTTGTTGAGGGACATCTGGGTTCTTTCCAGCTTCTAAATAAAGCTGCTATGAACACAGTGAAGCATGTGTCCTTATTACATTTTGGAACATCTGGGTATATACCCAGGAGAGATATTGCTGGATCTTCCTGTAGTACTATGTCCAACTTTTTGAGGAACTGCCAGACTGATCTCTGTGGTAGAACTTAAAATCACAAATGTTAATACCTCCCTAGGTTTTTTTTTTTTCTTGCTATTGTAGAGAATTGGTTAAACTACTGTTTTTGTTTTTCCACTTGAAGTCAGATATCATATTTTCAAGATTTGTAAAGAGTTGTCTGGAAATTCTCCTGGGAATTGTATTGAATGTGTAGATTGGTTCTTGTACGATGGGCATTTTTACTATGTTAATTCTACAATCCATGAGCATGAGAGATTTTTCAACTTTTGATATCCTCTTTAATTTTTTCCTACAGAAACTTGAAGTTCTTGTCACACAGGTCTTTTATTTGCTTGGTTAGAGTTACCCAAGGATATTTTATATTATCTGTGGCTATCGCAAGAGGTGTTATTTCTCTAATTTCTTTCTCAATACATTTATCATTTATATATAGGACGGCTGCTGATATTTTTGATTTAATGTTTTATCCAGCAACTTTTCTGAAGATATTTATCAGCTTTAGGAGTTCCCTGGTAGAGTTTTGGTAGTTGCTTATGTATACTAATCATACCATCAACAAATAGCAAAACTTGTCTTCTTCTTTTCCAGTTTGTATACCCTTGATTTCCTTTAGTTGTCTTCTTGAATCAACTAAAAATTAAAATATTTTATTGGATATATACAGAAAGAGTTGGTGTTATTTTCTTCATGACATCAAATAAACCAAATGATCCATTTAAAAATGTGATACTGATTCAGACAGAATTCTCAACAGAGGAATTTCAAATGGCCAAAAATACTTAAATAAATGTTCAACATTTTTAGCCATCAAGAAAATGCAAATCAAAATGACTCCAAGTACTATCTTACACCCTTCAGAATGACTAAGATCAAAATCTCAATGGACAGCTCATTTTGACTAGGATGTGGAGCAAAGGGATCACGCCTCCATTGCAGGTGGAAATATAAACTTGTACAGTAAGTATGAAAATCAATATGGCAGTATCAAAGAATATTTGGAATCAATCTATAACCCAGTTACAGCACTCCTGAACATGTACCCAATGGATGCTTCATCGTATCACAAAGACATTTGCTCAACTATGTTCATAGCAGTTTCACTGATACTATCTAGACACTGTAAACAACATACATGCACCTCAACCAAGGAATGGATAAAGGAAATGTGGTACAGTTACACAATGGAGTATTACAAATCGACAATGACAGCTTGAAACTTGTATTCAAGTGACTAGATAAAGAAGCAAAATTCATTCTGAGTTGGGTAATCTAGACTGAAAGTGAAACAGAAGTTATGCTTAGCCCAATTATAATCAGAGTCTTTATAAAAATAATGATGGAAACAAATTCAGAGATCCACAACTGAACATTAGTTAGAGCTCATGCAATCCTGTTGAATAGGGGAAGGAATGGTTGGAGGATCCAGAGGAGTCAAGTACACCACAAAAACAAAACAAAACAAAACAAAAACAAACAAACAAAAACAAAGAATCAACAACCTTGTACTCATAAAGACTCACTGAGGCTGAGCTGACAATGAAGGAGCATGCCTGTGTCTAATGCATACCCTATACATATATGCTATAGTTGTGTTGCTTAATGGTTTTGTGGAACTGCTAAAAGAGGGACTCAATGATGTTTCCAATGCTGTTGCATGCTTTTTAGACCTTTGTTCTACTAAGTTGTCTCATTCAACCTTAATATGAGGTAAAGTGCCTAAATGTATTACAACTTGATATGGTGTGTTTGGTCGATATACTGGGAGATTTTGCTTTTCTGAAGGGAAAAAGAAGAGGAGTGAATGGTGAAGTGACATGAGGTACTGGGAGAAGAGGAGAGAGGAGAAACATTTTTATTGATGCTATATATAAGAAAAAATGAAGAAAATAGGAGACACATGGACATGATATAGGTTAAAAAAATTCCTGTCCACCAATCCAAACCTACAGAGAAGACTGGAAGCAATACTTCAGATTGATGATAGGTATAAGCATAGCAAAGATAATTTCAATGAAAACAAAATTAAAGTTACTGATATACAAACTAGGACCATGAACAAAACCAGAATATAGCAATAAAGAACTGCAATCAACTCTTACATTTAATGAAACTTTAAAGGTCAATGGCCTTAATCCCCTAATAAAATGATGTCTTAGTCAGGGATTCTATTCCTGCACAAACATCATGACCAAGAAGCAAGTTAGGGAGGAAAGGATTTATTTAGCTTACATTTCCATGTTGCTATTCATCACCAATAGAAGTCAGGACTGGAACTCAAGCAGGTCAGAAAGCAGGAGTTGATGCAGAGGCCATGGAGAGATGTTTCTTCCCTGGCTTGCTCAGCTTGCTTTCTTATAGAAACCAAGACTACCAGCCCAGGGATGGCACCACCCACAAGGGGTCCTCCCCCCTTGATCACTAATTGAGAAAATGCCTTACAGCTGGATCTCATGGAGGCACATCCCCAACTGAAGCTCTTTTCACTGTGGTAACTCCATCTTGTGCCAAGTCGACACACAAAACCAGCCAGTACAAATGATATGGGTGTGCTGAATGTATCTATCTGATGTCTACAAGAAACTTATTTTAGCGTTAAAGATAGACACCATCTTAAACTGAAAGTTTGGAAATTGTATCCCAATCAAATGAGACCAGTAAACAAGTTCATATCACTATGTTAGCATCCAGGAAAATAGAAATGAAACTAAAATTACTCATTTATAGCATATAACATACCTATATGTATGCAATAAAAGATCAGGGATTGTTTAGACAAAGGATAGGGAATGAATCTTTGTAGCTAAAATACAACGGCAAAAATAGTATACAGTCTTACCCCTTATGTTTTACTTTTCAGTACACTATGGAAGACCAATTAAAATTTGCTTATTTAAATCAAAATGGCTAAGAATAAAAATGATGGCAAAGGCTAACATGGATGTGGGAAAATGAATGCTAAATTCCTGCTACCTGGAGTGCAAACTGGTCCCTAGAATGGAAATTCTCCCAATAGCCAAGCCCCCCCTTTTTTAACCGCTATTTTGACATAGCTTTTACTCCCTCTATAGCTTTATTAAGCATTGAAAACTTGAATAACCGACCGCTCAATTTTTTTTACCCAAAATTTATTTATGCTATCTACAAGAAATGCAGGAAAGGGGGGGGAGTGGTAGAGCACACTCTGTGGGAACTGCCAAGCAATAACTAGCCCAACTTTAGACATGTCCTATGGACAAGCACCAATCTCTAATACTATTAATGATATTCTTTTAAGAAGGAGTCTAACATGGCTGATCTCTGAGAAACTGCATCCAGCAGGTGACTCAGACAGATACAGATACCCACAACCAAAGAGTGAATGGACCTTTGGGACTCTTACCTGTCCCAACACCACGAGGAATAACTGGGGCCAGCATGTTCCAGAGATTCAGGAACTCCACCTGACCAGTGGCATGGGTTTCTTCTGATCTGGGCTGGAGGCTTCAGCAGACCTTGGGCCCAAACTCTGAAGCCAGTCCCACAACACCCAGAGGAATCTCCATTCCCAGGTGATCTAACACAGTCAGGATTCCAGGGACTTGGTAATACCAGAATATCAGGGTCCCAGAGGCAGCTTTAATCACATAGTTCTGACACACCAGGATCACAGGATCACAGGATTCCAGGGACAGCTGGACTCTGAGGAGTTCTGACATTCAGGATCACAGGAAGGAGAGGCTCCAGTCAGATATAGTTAGGACTGGTAGCACTAGCAAGAACCAGTTGGTGGGAGGCCAGTGTAGGAACATAAGCAAGAGAAATCAAGGTTACTTGGCATCATCAGAACCCAATTCTCCCACCATAGCAAGTCCTGGTTACACCATCACACTGGAAAAGTAAGATATGGATCTAAAATTACTTCTCATGATGATGACAGAGGACTTTAACAAGAACATAAATAACTTCCTTAAAGAAATACAGGAGAATACAGGTAAACAGCTAGAAGTATTTTAGAGAAAACACAAAAATCCCTAAAAGAATTACAAGAAAACACAATCAAACAGATGAAGGAAATGAACAAAACCATCCAAGATCTAAAAATGGAATTAGAAACAATAAAGAAGTCACAAAAGGAGACAACCCTCGAGATAGAAAACATAGTAAAGAGATCAGGAGTCATAGATGCATGCATCACCAACAGAATACAAGATAGAAATAAGCATCTCAGGTGCAGAAAATACCATAGAAAACATTGACACAAAAGTAAAAGAAAATGCAAAATGCAAAAAGGTCCTAACCCAAAACATTCGGGAAATCCAGGACATAATGAGGACCAAATCTAATCATAACAGGTATAGAAGAGATCAAAGATTCTCAACTTAAAGGGCCAGTAAATATCTTCAACAAAATTATAGAAGAAAACTTCCCCAGCCTAAAGAAAGAGATTCCCATGAACATACAGTAAGGCTACAGAACTCCAAATACACTGGACCAGAAAAGAAATTCTTCCTGTTGCATGATAATCAAAACACCAAATGCACTAAACAAAGAAAGAATATTAAAAGAAATAAGGGGAAAAGGTCAAGTAACTTATAAAGCCAGACCTATCAGAACCACACTGGACTTCTCACCAGAGACTATGAAAGCTAGAAGATCCTGGGAAGATATCATACAGACCCTAAGAGAACACAAATGATAGCCCAGGCTATGACACCCAGCAAAATTCTCAATTACCATAGACGGAGAAAACAAGATTTTTCCACAACAAAACTAAATTTACATAATATCTTTCCACATATCTAGCCCTACAAAGAATAATAGATGGAAAACACCAACACAAGGGAAACTAGGAAACTACACCCTAGAAAAAGCAAGAAAGTTGTCTTTCAACAAACCCAAAAGAAGATAGCCACACAAACATAAGTCCACCTATAACAACAATAATAACAGGCAGTAACATTCACTTTTCATTAATATCTCCTAACATTATGGACTCAACTCCCCAGTTTAAAAAAAAAATAAAAAAACATAGACTAATAGACTGGATACTTAATCAGGACCCAGCATTTTGCTGCATACAGGAAACACACCTCAGTGACAAAGACAGACACTACCTCAGAGTAAAAGATTGGAAAACAATTTTCCAAGCAAATGGTCCTAAGAAACAAGCTGGAGTAGCCATTCTAACATCAAACAAAATCGACTCTATAGAAACAAATATATTAAAGTTGGGGTCATAGACAGATTCACTTAGCACTTCTAATGAACAGAATGCATAGAAACAAACACTTATCTAGGACTAATTGGCTATTCTGTTTTTTTTTGTTTTTCCATATCAAATTGAGGATTTTTTTTTCAATTTATGTGAAAAATGTGATGAGGATGTTAATTGTGAGTTCATTGAATCAGTAAACTGTTTTGGTAGGAAGGCCCTTTTTTCACAATGTTAATTCTACCAAGTTATATGCTTGGGAAGTCTTCAAATTCCAGTATGTTTCTTAATCTCTTTCTTTACATGTTTAAAATTTTCAACATAGAGGGTTTTTTTATACCTCTTTTGTTATATACATTCTAAATATTTCACTTTATTCTAGAAACTGGGAAGAGGAGTGTGTCCAGGATCTATTTCTCAGCACGCTTGTTACTTTATTAAAACTGGTAAATTTTGTAAGTAAATTATGTATCATAACACTTTGCTGAAATTATTGATAATTTCTACATTTTTTTCTAGTCAAATTTTGGGAACATTGGGTATAAGATAAGATATTCTTCAATTGAAAATATTTTGACTTAATGTTTTCCCATTAGAATCTCCTCTCTTGCCTTATTGCTCCAGCTAATGCTTCAATCACATTATGGATGAGCAGTAGGGATAGTGGGCAGTCCTATCTGATTCCTGATTGTAATGGGGGTTGCTAATGGTTTTATTCATTTAGGATTATATTGGCCATAGGCTTGTTATACATAACTTTGTAATGTTGGAATATGTTCCCTACATTCCCACTTCTAGGGTTTTTATTAAGAATGCATGTTGAATCTTACCAAAGACTTCCTTTTCCTTTTCCCTTTCCTTTCCTTTCCTTTCCTTTCCTTTCCTTTCCTTTCCTTTCCTTTCCTTTCCTTTCCTTTCCTTTCCTTTCCTCTCCTCTCCTCTCCTCTCCTCTCCTCTCCTCTCCTCTCCTCTCCTCTCCTCTCCTCTCCTCTCCTCTCCTCTTCTTTTCTTTTCTTTTTTCTTTTCTTTCTTCCATTGAGATGATCATGATTCTTGTACTTTTTGTCCATGTACTTGGTTTATTACATTTATTTCTTATAAATGTTCAAAAAATTTAAAAACAAAACAAAACAAAACAAAAGACCATTAGAGTTAACTAATCTGGATGCTTGGGGCTCTGAGAGGCTGAAAAATCAACCAAAGAACATCCACAGGCTAGACCTCATTCTCCCCTCACATATTTAGCAGATATGCAGCTTGGTCTTCACATGGATTCTGAACAACTAGATTTGGGCGCTATCCCAAAGGCTGTTGCCTATAAGTGTGTTATTTTCTTCTAGAAGGGCTGCCTTGTCTGGCCTCAGTGGGAGAGCATGTGCCTAGTCTTAGAGTGACTAGATGATCCAGGATGGTGGACACCCAGGGTAGCCCCCACCTGCACAAAAGTTAAGGGGAGGGGATGAGGGAAGAGTTGTGGGAGGGGTGACCTGTACGGGGGTATAAAGTGAGATGGATATAATATGAATAGTAAAAATTAATAAATTAAAAAAAACAAAATAACAATAAAACAGAAGGAAAAAAAAAAGCACCAAACTCCTTGCTGATGTACTATCTTTCAGATTCAAGTTTTGTCCTTTGATTTGTTGGAATTCAGCTTGTACCAAGTCAGAACTTTTTAGATAATTTTAAAGTTACTCAGTTTTCCTGTTACTTATTATACACAATACTAGATCTTTCCATAGGCATTTTGTATTTTAACACCTCTAGTAATTTAAATCAATTTGAAGAACCACTTCAAGTTTTGGCAACTGCCTAAGATTTTGGGGATTCCCATAAGACCCATTTGAGCAAAAACATAATTATATGTAACTCAACTTGTTACTGGAAGCTTCATTTGCTGACAAGATATGGCCATTTTGATGCAACAATTTAGTAATTTCATTTGGATTTTCTTCTTGTATATGATTTAGGATGCTTTTACTGTATTTGGATAGTTCCCATACTATCCCTCAAATGACTTAATTTTCACCTGGAGACACAGTGAAAATATTCACTCCTTCATTACCCTTTCTCCTCCCTCTTCCCACATGATCTTCTTGTTCTTACCACCCTATTTATCCATAACTATATTTCCTATTTCATTCTGCAGTACCCCCTTGTTCTTGTTGTTGTTACAACACAGTAAGAGCTTTAACTTCTATGGTTTTATAGACTATGGCTTGTGTATTATTTACATTGCTGACTTAAGAGATAACATACACATATATGGGAACAGATACTATCTTTGTTGTGCTAGATTTGGGATACTTCACTCAGGGTACACTTTCCTAATTCTATCTATTTACCTGTGTATTTCATGTTTTAACTTTTAAAGGCTGACTAATATTGCATTTTGAAAATGTACCACATTTTCTTTATTCAAATATCATTAAAGCAATGGTTCCCAACTTTCTTAATGCTACAATGCTCTAATATTGTACTCCTTTGCCATTCAGGTTCTGCAATACCAACTATAGCAGTGTGACTGTTCATGACCCCAGTAAGTGGATCCTGACAGGAATCCACAAGACATCATAGCCATGAGCTAAATGACCTCAATGGTAAGCATGAGGAGAACAGTCTTTCCAGAGGCAACTTTAGTGAGACAGCTCTACTTCATGCAGCAAACTAGGCTAAGCAGTAAAATTTGCTCTTTCCCCCCAAATAACGTGTATCTACCTTTGTTATCAAATATCAATAGATGTATGGATTTAATTTTTTGTCTTTAGTTTGGTTATAATGATCAACATGTCTAGTATTTACATTTTTAGTATTATACCTTTGTGATACAACATGAAATTGGGGTGGAGATACCTCCAGCAGTTCTTTTATTATTCTGCTGTGCTTTAGATATCCTTTTTTTTTCTTTTTCTTTTTTTTTTTTTGTTTCCATACAAAGCTGCAAATTTTTCTTTCAATTATATTGGCATTTTGATAGGTATTGAATTAAATGTGTAGATTGTCATTGGTAGAATGGCCAATTTTCTTACATTAACCCCATAGATCCATGAGCATTGGAGATATTTTCATGTTTTGACATCTTTAGTTCCTTTCATCAAAGACTTGAAGTTATTAATCAAACAATGCCATGAGCCTCCCAGCCTGGAGCTGGCTGAAACTGAAAAAGAGTAAGACTCTATTGTGGCTTTAAAGTCTGATGATCTCTGGATGTTCTAGCTCTCTAACTATACAGAAATACTGATAATAACTTCTAAAAAGTCCTAAAATCTTTCTTGATAATGATGAGGGTTAAAGGCAGCACTGGCTTAGGTGATTAACACCTATAGGCTAACAGTGAGAGACTAAGTAGTGAAGCCTTTGTTCTATCTCAGCAGGACCATGACTCTAATTTTCAGTCTGTTAGTCAAAGCTACAGGAAGAAAGGGGGACACTTTAAAAAGGGATTTTAATGTTTATTTCTAAGTTGTAAAAAGCTTCCTAAGAAAAAGGGGGTAAAATTAAATTAATGAAAAAGAGGGCTAAAGGGAAAAAAATTCATGTACCTCTTTGTTTAAAAAGGATTCTGTCCAAAAACTTCTCCTCAGCTCAGTTTTTAGTCTTCTCTTTTTCCTCACCACTTAAACATTTGTTCAGAATATGTGATCATATGGTAAAAAGTTCATCACAAGTTCACACATAAAATTAAATTATAATTCAAAGAAGTTTACAACAGTGAATGTTTACATGCATATCCATTAGAAGAATTCATCTGACTAAACATTCATTACCTGTCTCAGCACCACAGGTTCATCGAGAGTTAAAATCATAACTAAGATAGTAGTGAAGTTTTGTATAGATAAACCCAGTCTATATTTTATCTTCTGTCCTAGCACCTATAATAAATTGTTAGTTCCCCTTTTATGACCTTTGCTTAATGGTTTGGCAACCTCTTGAAGTGTGCTATGAATAGTATAAAATCTGACAACTATATAGAAGCAATTAACTGGTGACACATGTGAGACTGACAGAGTTCTTTTTAAAAATTTTATTTTATTTTATTTTCTATTAGATATTTTCTTTATTTATATTTCAAATGCTATCCCAAAAATTCCATATACCCTCATCCCGCCCTGCTCCCCTACCCATCCACTCCTACTTCTTGGCCATGGCGTTCCTCTGTACTGGGACATATAAAGTTTGCAAGACCTAGGGGCCTCTCTTTCCAATGATGGCCAACTAAGCCATCTTCTACTAAATATGCAGCTAGAGACACAAGCTCTGGGGATATTGGTAAGTTCATATTGTTGTTCCACCTATAGGGTTGCAGACCCTTTCAGCTCCTTGGGTATTTTCTCTAGCTCCTCCATTGGGAGCCCTGTGTTCCATCCAATAGATGACTGTGAGCATCCACTTTTGTATTTGCCACGCACTGGCATAGCCTCACAAGAGACAGCTATATCATGGTCCTTTCAGCAAAATCTTGCAGGCATATGCAATAGTGTCTGGGTTTGGTGGCTGATTATGGGATGGATCCCCAGGTGGGGTAGTCTCTGGATGGTCCATCCTTTCGACTTAGCTCCAAACTTTGTCTCTGTAACTCTTTCCATGGGTATTTTGTTCCCTATTCTAAGGAGCAATGAAGTACCCACACATTGGTCTTCGTTCTTCTTGATTTTCTTGTGTTTTGCAAATTGTATCTTGGGTATTCTAAGTTTCTGGGCTAATATCCACTTATCAGTGAGTGCATATTAAGTGACTTCTTTTGTGATTGGGTTATCTCATTTAGGATGATATACTCCAGATACATCCTTTTGCCTAAGAATTTCATAAATTCACTGTTTTTAATAGCTGAGTAGTAATCCATGATGTAAATGTACCACATTTTCTGTATCCATTCCTCTGTTGAGGGACATCTGGGTCCTTTCCAGCTTCTGGCTATTATAAATAAGGCTGCAATGAACATAGTGGAGCATATGTCCTTACTACCAGTTGGAACATTTCTGGGTATATGCCCAGGAGAGGTATTGCTGGATCTTCCTGTTGTACTATGTCCAATTATCTGAAAAACCGCCAGACTGAATTCCAGAGCGGTTGTACAAGCTTGCAATCCCACCAGCAATGGAGGGGTGTTCCTCTTTCTACACATCCTCCCGAGCATTTTCTCTCACCTGAAATTTTGAACTTAGCCATTCTGACTGGTTTGAGGTAGAATCTCAGGGATGTTTGGATTTGCATTTCCCTGATGATTACAGATGTTGAACATTTTTTCAGGTGCTCCTCAGCCCTTTGGTATTCCTCAGTTGAGAATTCCTTGTTTAGCTCTGTATCCCTTTTTTAATGGGGTTATTTGAATTTCTGAAGTCCAGCTTCTTGAGCTCTTTGTATATATTGGATATTAGTCCCCTATCAGATTTAGGATTGGTAAAAATCCCTTCCCAATCTGTTCATGGCCTTTTTGTCTTACTGAAAGTGTCTTTTGCCTTACAGAAACTTTGCAATTTTATGAGGTCCCATTTGTCAATTCTTGATCTTACAGCACAAGCCATTGCTCTTGTATTTAAGATTTTTTACCCTGTGCCCATACTTTTGAGGTTTCCCCACTTTCTCCTCTATAAATTTCAGTGTCTCTGGTTTTATGTGGAGTTATTTGATCCAGTTAGAATTGAGTTTTCTACAAGGAGATAAGAATGGATCAATTCGTGCAAACTTTATATGCCTCAGTACAGGGGAACGACAGGGCCAAGAAGTGGGAGTGGGTGGGTGGGGGAGTGGGTGGGGGAGCGTGTGGGGGACTTTTGTGACAGCATTGGAAATGTAAATGAAGTAAATACCCAATTAAAAAAAAAGAAAAATGGATCAATTCATATTCTTCTACAGGATAATCGCCAGTTGTGTCAACAGCATTTGTTGAAAGAGCTATCTTTTTTCCACTGGATGGTTTTAGCTCCCTTGTCAAAGATCAAGTGACCATAGGTGCGTGGATTCATTTCTGGGTCTTCAATTCTATTGCATTAATCTACCTGTCTGTTGCTGTACCAGTACTATGCAGTTTTTATCACAATTGATCTGTAGTACAGCTTGAGGTCAGGCATGGTGATTCCACCAGAGGTTCTTTTATTGTTGAGAAAAGTTTTTTTTCTTTTTTGCTCTCCTTGTTTTTTTTTTCATTTCAGGTGAATTTGCAAATTGCCCTTTGTAACTCAGTGAAGAATTGAGTTGGAGTTTTGACATAGCTCACATTGCATTTTGGTCATCAGAAAAGGACTGAATAGTAGTCCTACTATAACAGAGCTTAAGAAATAAAGATGTAATTTTGGGAAATCTTTATTTCCCAAAAGGATCATTATTAAGAATCATTATTAAGAATTAAGAAGTCATCTATTTGTCTCTACAGCATGAATATAAGATTATAAATCTTTGTAGATCTGCAGAGATCTGTTCAAAAGGAGGGGTGTAATACCTAGTGACTGTCATATATGTTTAATAATAAGAGGAAAAGCATATTAATAGCAGAAATCTTTTCTGAAATGATTTTCTACTGGACTTTGTCTATCAGAGCAAATTTGTAGTAAATCTCAAAGCACACATTGCACATTAAACAATAATAGTGGGTGACTTCAACACACCACTTTCATCAATGGACAGATTGTGGAAACAGAAACTAAACTAAAACACAATGAAACTAACAGAAGTTATGAAACAAATGGATTTGACAGATATGTACAGAACATTTTACCATAAAACAAAAGGATATACCTTCTTCTCAGCACCTCATGGTACATTCGCAAATTTGACCATATAATTGGCCGTAAAACAGACCTCAACAGATAGAAAAATATTCAAAGTATCCCATGCCTCCTATCAGATCACCATGGACTAAGGCTGATCTTAAATAACAACATAAATAATAGAAAGCCAAGGTTGACTTGGAAACTGAAGAACACTCTATTCAATGATACCTTGGTCAAGGAAGAAATAAAGAAAGAAATGAAAGACATTTTACAATTTAATGACAATGAAGCAGCAACATAAGCAAACTCATCGAACACAATGAAAGCATTCCCAAGAGGAAAACTCATAGCACTGAGTGCCTCCAGTACAGGGGAACACCAGGGCCAAAAAGGGGCAGTGGGTGGGTAGGGGATTGGGGTGGTGGGTGTGGGGGACCTTTGGGATAGCATTGAAAATGTAAATGAGGAAAATACCTAATTAAAAAAAAAAGAAACTAGAGAGAGCATATACTAGCAGCTTGAAAGCACACCTAAAAGCTCTAGAATAAAAGAATGCAAAATTCACCCAAGAGGAGTAGACTGCAGCAAATAATCAAACTTAGTGCTGAAATCAACCAAGTAGAAACAAAAGAACTATTCAAAGAATCAACCAAATCAGGAGATGGTTCTTTGTGAAAATCAACAAGATAGATTAAACCCTTAGCCAGACTCACTGGAGGGCAAAGAGACAGTATCCTTATTAACAAAATCAGAAATGAAAAGGGAGATAGAGCAACAGAATCCGAGGAAATAAAAACCATCCTCAGAGCCTGTTACTCAACAAAACTGGAAAATCTGGATGAAATTGACAATTTCCTAAACACATACCAGGTACCAAAGTTAAATCAGGATCAGATTAATGATCTAAACAATCCGATTTTACCAAAAGAAAAAGAAGCAGTCATTAGTACTCTCCCACCACCCCCAGAAAAACACAAAACAACAAAAAAACCAAAAAAAAAAAAAACCATACAAACAAACAAACAAAAACTCAGGACCAGATGGGTTTAGTGCAGAGTTCTATCAGACCTTCAAAGAAGACATAATTCCTATTCTCCTCAAACTATTAAAAAAAAAAAAATAGAAACAGAAGGTACTCTACGCAATTCATTTTATGAAGCCACAATTACTTTGATACCTAAACCACATAAAGACCCAACAAAGAAAGAACTTCAGACCAACTTCTCTTATGAATATAAATGCAAAAATACTCAATAAAATTCTCACAAACCAAATCAAAGAGCACATCAAAATAATCATCCATGAAGATCAAGTAGGCTTTATCACATGGATTCAGGGATTATTTAATATATAAAAATCAACCAAAGTAATCTACTATACAAACAAACTCAAAGACAAAAACCACATGTTCATCTTGTTAGATGCTGAGAAAGCATTTGACAATATCCAACACCCATTCATGATAAAAGTCTTGGAAAGATCAGGAATTCAAGATCCATACCTAAACATAATAAATGCAATCTACAACAAACGAGTAGCCAACATCAAACTAAATGGAAAGAAGATGGAAACAATCCCACTAAAATAAGGGACTAGAAAAGGCTGCCCACTTTATCCCTACCTATTCAATATAGTACTTGATGACCTAGTCAGCGTAATTAGACAACAAAAGGAGATCAAGGCGATACAAATTGAAAAGGAAGAAGTCAAAATATCACTATATGCAGATGATATGATAGTGTATATAAGTGGCCCTAAAAATTCTACCAGAGAACTCTTAAACCTAATAAACAGCTTCAGTGCTGTAGCTGGATACAAAATTAACATAAACATATCAGTGGCCTTTCTCTACACAAAGGATAAACAGGCTGAGAAAGAAAGTAGGGAAACAACACCCTTCACAATAGTCATAAACAATATAAAATAACTTGGTGTGACTCTAACTAAGGAAGTGAAAGATCTTCATGATAAGAAGTTCAAGTCTCTGAAGAAAGAAATTGAAGAAGATCTCAGAAGATGGAAATATCGATCTCCCATGCTCATGGATTGGCAGGATTAATATAGTCAAAATGGCTATCTTGCCACAAGCAATCTACAGGTTCAATGAAAACCCCATCAAAATTCCAACTCAATTCTTCACAGAGTTAAAAAGGGAAATTTGAAAATTCATCTGGAAAAACTAAAAACCTAGGATAGCAAAAACTATTCTCAACAATATAGAACCTCTGGTGGAATCACAATGCCTGACTTCATGCTGTACTACAGAGCAATTGTGACAAAAAGCTGCATGCTACTGGTACAGCGACAGACAGGAAGATCAAAGGAATAGAATTTAAGACTCAGAAATGAACCCACACACCAATGTGCACTTGATCTTTGACAAGGGAGCTAAAACCATCCAGAGGAAAAGGACCCCATTTTTAGCAAATGGTGCTGGCTCAATTGTTGGTTATCATGTAGAAGACTGGGAATTGATCCATTCTTATTCTTTGTACAAAGTCAAAGTGTAAGTGGATCAAAGAACTCCACATAAAACTAGACACACTGAAACTTATAGAGGAGAAAGTGGGGAAAAGCCTTGACGATATGGGGAAAAATTCCTGAAGAGAACAGCAATGACTTGTGATGTAAGATCAAGAATCGACAAATGGGACCTCATAAAATCACAAATGTATGTAAGGCAAAAGACACTGTCAATAAGACAAAAAGCACCCAACAGATTGGGAAAGGATCTTTAACAATCCTACATCGAGAGGGGAATAATATCCAATATATATAAAGAACTCAAGAAGATGGACTCCAGAAAATCAAATAACCCTATTAAAAATGGGGTACAGATCTAAACAAAGAATTTTCAACTGAGGAATAATGAATGGCTGAGAAACACTGGAAAAATGTTCAACATCAAAACAACCCTGAGATTCCACCTCACACCAGTCAGAATGTCTAAGATAAAAAATTCAGGTGACAGCAGATGTTGGGGAGGATGTGGAGAAAGAGGAACACTCCTCCATTACTGGTGGGATTGCAAGCTGGTACCATCACTCTGGAAATCAGTCTGGCAGTTCCTCAGAAATTTGGACATAGTACTACATGAAGACCGAGCAATACCTCTCCTGGGCATATACCCAGATATTCCAACTGGTAAGAAGGACACATGCTCCACTATGTTCATAGCAGCCTTATTTATAATAGCCAGCAGCTGGAAATATCCCAGATGTGCCTCAACAGAGGAATGGATATCAGAAAATGTGGTTCATTTACACAATGGAGTACTCAGCAATTAAAAACAACAAATTTATGATATTCTTAGATAATGAATGCATCTGGAGGATATCATCCTGAGTGAGGTAACCAAATCACAAAAGTACACACATGATATGCACTCACTGATTAGTGGATATAATCCTAAAAACTTAGAATGCCCAAGATACAATCTGCATACACATGAAACTCAAGAAGAAGGAAGACCAAAGTGTGGATACTTTATTCTTTCTTAGAATGGAGAACAAAATACCCATGGAAGGAGTTACAGAGAGAAAGGTCTGAGCTCAGCTGTAATGAAGGACCATTCAGAGACTGCCCCACTTAGGGATCCATCCCATATACAACCACCCAACCCAGATAGTATTGCATATGCCAGAAAAATTTTGCTGACAACACTCTGATATAGCTCTCTCTTGTGAGGCTATTCCTGTGCCAGGCAAATACAGAAGTGGATGCTCACAGTCATCTATAAGATGGAACACAGGGCCCCCCAATGAAGGAGCTACAGAAAGTACCCAAGGAGCTTCATTGTGTGTGAGAGAGAGAAGATAAATCTAAATAATTCATAAGCTTTCAACTTTCATTGCATTTCTACCATGGCAATGGGAATGAAAACATTAAATTTCATATGTCTCATCTTACAGTGAAGAGTACTTATTTATGTGTTTTTTGTTGAGCAATTTTGAACATATGAACCAGAAAAATTTATACTTCAAAGTATGATACAGCTAAATAGAAGCATCAATACTGGTGAGAATTGTGGAGAGTATAATCCAGACAAAGTTGCATCAGAGAACATGGACTATAGTGTGCAGTGATGGTCAACCCCATGGCAATATATTACAGACACATAGATACACTCAGAAAATAACTCTTCATACTGTGAACAGGGGCTCAGAACTTTTTTTTTATTCTACTGGCTCTGAGGACCTTGTGGTAAGAATAAGAGATAGAAGATGAACAGAATATTCAGTGTAAAATCACCTCAAAGAAACATTTTCTTTTTTGTCTAGAAGCTAAAATTGTCCCCCAGGTTCTTTGCAGCATCCTCCTTTTGAAGAGTAGTGATAAAAGTGTGTGGAGGCTTTGATGCATGATATAGTTCCTAAATGATGTTCAGAGGTGCTTTAGAGTAGCAAAGCAAAACAAAGCAAAACAAGCAGAACAGAACAGAACAAAAAACAAAAACCATCACATTAAAGACATTTGATGGTTTGGAGACCTTAATTTTGACCTTTTTTGAAACTTACTATTCTAGGTGGGCATGGTGAATCACCCAGGCAAAGAACCCTTTTTATACCACAGTAAAGAAACAAGTGGAATATTTCTGGAATATGGATGTGATGGTGCATCACATAATCAATTCCAGCACTTATGTGGCAGAGCCAAATTGATCTTATATGTTCAAGGCCATCTGAGCCTACATGGTGATTTCCAAAACTTTCAAAACTACAAAGAAAGACGATATCTCAGAAAAACAAAATAATTATTTTTTACAGTAGTGGATCTACTACTTCTTACTTTCGGAGAACTCTTCCTACCCAGCAGAGACCTAAATTGTATGTTGTGAATCAGCTTAGTTCTGCATGCTTTGGTTAGGCTGAACAAGAATAACTTCTCTTTTCTTTTTTCTTTTTTTTTATTTCTTTGTTTCTTTGTTTCTTTGTTTGTTTATCAAACCCCACATGCCCCTACAAGAACCCAAGTATATCAGTTTTGATACTTTTAGCTTGCTCAATAATTTCTAACATTTCCCCTTTGCACCAAGTGGCAGTTCATCTGCCGTGTGTGTGTGTCATCCATGCCTTTTGCAACAGCAAGGTGTTCCCTTTTCAATTACATTCTCTTCCATGAAGTTCCTGATATTTATACTTTGCCTGTCCAGGGAATTTTTCTTATGTTTGAATATAGTAACTGTTAACTTCATGTATGTACTAGCCAGCATTCTCTAGAGTCACAGAACTTATGGAATGTCTATATATTAAGGGAATTTTTTGTGATGACTTACAGTCTGTAGTCCAACTAACCCAACAATAAGCATCTGCATTTGAGAAGTCCAAGTATCTACTAGTTGCTCAGTCTCAAGAGGATAGTTGTTTAAGCTGGTCTTCTGTAGAAGTAGGTCCCAATAGATGTGCTGGCAAGTAAATGCAAGCAGTCAAAGAGTGATTCTTCCTTCTTCCAATGCCCTTATGTAGGCCTCCAGAAGAAGATGTGGCCCAGATTAAAGGCATATAGCACCACAAGTGGATTTGGGACTTGCTTTATCCCAGGCTGGCCTTGAATTCAGAGTTCTAAATGCTTCAGTTTTCTGGGATTAAAGGCATATATTATCTTGCCTGGCCCTAAACTTTTCAAGGCCCCTATTCTTCAAAATCTCCATGCCAATATTCAGGTAAGAAACTTGTATATTCCAGCCTAAAGATCTGGATCACCGGTGAGCCCTCTAGTTCTGGATTGTAGTTCACTCCTGATATAGTAAAGTTGACAACCAAAATGATCCATTACAATTCACCCCTTGTTAACTTGACACAAATCATATCTCATGCCCAAACAAAACAATAACTATGTCATAAATACACTAACATGATATAACTATTCCTCCTACAATCACAAATACATGTACTAATTTAGAATAGGTCAGTGTCCCTTGGGACAATATTTTAGTGTCTCAACTTAAATACTGACTGATGTGAAGAAATTGGAAGAAAGGACAATATCTATACAAATATATTCTTAGCGAAATAAAACAGAAGCATTCATATTATTTTATAACCTGCTTTTCTGCAACTAGCCATGGTATTAGATGGTATTTATATCTACCTTCATCTACTACCTATTCAGCATTTTCTAAACCCTCTGCAATCACCTCAGCAAATCTTGGCTCTTTCCTTGAAGTAGCAACTCATAACTTCATTCTTGATGAGTCTGGGTCCTTTGTTATCCTACTTAAATTGGGTTTTTGTAGTTTCTCATTGATTTTAATCACAGAACATGGTAGTATTAAGAGACACCCAAAAGGATCTTCTGCACTCCAGACATAATCCTTCTTACCTCCATTGTGGAGAGGTAATCCATTTTCTCCATGGTGATCTGTAGCTATCATCCCTTCTATCATTGTTATTCCTTTCTTAACCTGTTAGTTTAAGGACATTAGAAGCCCAAAATGACCAAGGGAAAATCTTAGCTCCCAGTTCAATAGAATACTTGTTGTGGATTCTGATAGGAGTATTCGCCCTTCTGGATCCAAAGCTCTTATGCCAACAGGACCTAGGATTGTGAGGAAAGGAAGAAAAACTTTCCTATAGGGTTACTAGGAGTGATAGTGAGTGTAACTATTCCTTTTTACACACCTTGATTCCCAGACCTGTGGATCCTGGCTATGAGAGACACTTTACCGTATACCAGAAGCTGATTCAAAGCACATACTTTCTTCTGAAGAATTCTGCCCAGCCCTCCATGCTGTTGCTACATCATTAGCACTGTATCTGTGTCTACAAGAGGCCATTCCATCTTTCTATCATACTAGATGCTTCAGGATGGTGGGGAACATTGTAGATAAGACCAATAGACTCCATGATCATTGACCCAGAGTCACACTTCTGTGAAATGAGTTCATTGGTCAGAAGTAATACTGTGTGGAATAAGATGACAGTGGATAAGGTATTCTATAAGTCCATGGATGGTGGTTTGGGGAGAAGCATTAAATGCAGGAAAGGGAAATCCATTACCAAAATAAATATGTACTTGAATAAGAAGAGACTGTTGCCCTGTCCACTGAGGAAGTGGTAGAATGTAATCAACCTGCCAACAGGTTGCTGGCTGATCACCTCAAGAAATGGAATCATATTTGGGATTCAGTGTTGGTCTCTGCTGTTGGCAGATCTGACATTCAGCAGCAGCTGTAGCCAGGTCAACCTTGGTAAGTGTAAGTCAATATTGTTGAGCTTTACCCATTCGGAGAGATCTATTTACATACTAATTACCCAAATGTCTTTCCTCACAAATTTTCCAATCATGATCTTCCTAAGTCCCTAACCTGCCAGCCAATCCATTGGCTATAGCCCATGAGGCACTGAATAATTGTACATCTGAACCCTTCTTCTTCCAAGCAAAGTTTAAAACCATTTGTACTGCCTGGACTTCTGTCCACTGTGAAGATTTTCTTTCACCTGTATTTTTCAGGCTTGTCCCAGATAGGGGTTGTAATGCTGGAGCTGTCCACTTCTGGGTAGCACCTACATAACATTCAGAAAAGTCAGTAAACCAAGTCCTGGAATTCTCCTCTTTGGTCACCCAATCAGAGGGACTATAGGTGCATGCTTGACAGCCGATGACATTGTAAAAGGGGGAGAAACCATAAGCATTTGAAGAGCATCTTTATGTAACTTCCTTGTTCCAGCAGGACCTGCTGGGCTTGATTGCATATATACTACTTCCATTAGCTAATAGACTACCAGTGTGCATGTCCTACTTTATAACTTGAGAGGCTTTATCATGACCATTTCATGAAGGGCAGTTCAGGTTGCATGGTAACTTGGGGTACTATTGTCAGATGTTCATTTCCCAATAAGGTCCTATGGCAGGCCAAGAGTGGTTTTTCAAAGTGAGAATAGTTGTCTGCAAATGATGGTACAGCTTTGTTCCAAAATCCCAATGATCTCTTCTGTGATTCACCTACAGTGTCCTGGCAGAGGCTCCAAATAGCATCTTTCACTGTCACTGATAACTTAAGTACTATTGGGTCTTCTGGATCATATGGTTCAAGTGGTAGAGGAGCCTGAATCTATTGGTGTGCCTTCTCCTATCACAGGCCGCACAAAAAGATAGCAGCTTTCTGAGTCACTTCTTAAATTGACCTGGGTAACACTCTCAAATGAGAAATGAGAAATGTGCTGTCTCCAGAATCCAAATAGACCTAATTAAGTTTTTGCTTCTTTCTTGGTGGTGGGAGGAGCCAGGTGAAATAACTCATCTTTCACCTTAGAAGCAATATCTGTGCATGGCCTATACCTCTGGACTCCTAAGAATTCTACTGAGTCCTTGAAATTTGGTTGGATTTATTTCCTATCCTCTGATATGTATATGTGTTACCAATGAGTCCCAAGTGGTTACTACCTCCTGCTCACTTAGTTCAAGAAGAATAATCTCATCAATATAGTGTACCAATGTGATATTTGTGGAACAGACAGAAAATCAATATTTTTTCTAACTCAGTTATGACATAGGGCAGGAGAGTTACTATATCTTTAAGGGAAAACTGTACAAGTATTCTACTGGCCTCACCAAATGAAAGCAAATTGATTCTGGAAGATCTTATGGGCAGGTACTAAGAAGCCATTTTGGTAGATCAATAACTACATACCAGGTACCAGAAGATATGTTAATTTTCCCAAATTACAAAACTAGATCTGGTACAGCAGCTGTAATTGGTATTATTACCTGATTTAATTTTCAATAGTTAACTGTCATTCTCCATGATATATATGTCTTCTGAACTGGCCAGATAGGAAAGTTTAATGGATATGTGGTGGAAACCACCACTTCTGCTTCTTTCAAGTCCTCGATGGTGGGAGCATTTTCTGGAATTCCTCCAAGAATAAGATATTGTTTTTGATTCACTATTTTCATGGGCAGAAGCAACCCTAAGGCATCCATTTAGCCTTTCCAACCATAAAAGCCTTTGAAGAAATAATATAGTTTTGGCCTGGCTAATGTGAGCCAAAGCTGTTTGCAGAAGCTTTTCCCTTCCCCCTGCTGCTTGAGGAATTCTCCCTGTCCCTGCCAGTATAAACAAGCCTTTCCCTGCCATTGTAAATGAGTTCAAGACTACCCAGACCCTACCCGTCTGAGGGCACTCACTAACAGTCAACATGACTACAACTGCCAGAGCAAGAGTAGCTGCTCTCAAAAATTAGCCATAAAAAATAGCAATCCCTGGAACCCCAGCCTCAGTTTGAATTTGAAGATAAACCGACATTGATGACAAAGTTTCTGACACACCAATAGCTGACCATCAAAAGTAAAAAAAAAAAAAAAAAAAAAAAAAAAAAAAAAAAAAAAAATAACTGTTACTTTGCTAGCTAATAATAATAAAGTTGTGTAGCCTCCCCCCGCCCCAAAAAAAGAGTATTAAAATAAACTGTACTGTTAGTAATCGGGTTTGACTTTCTCTGTGAGGCTGAGCAACCCCATGCACATTGGAACAAAAACCTCTTGCCATTGCAGCAATCTATTGTCAAGCTGTGTTTCTGGGGGTCATGTTCTCAACATCTGGGTCCCTGGGGGTCATAACACCTTCACTCCACAGGTCAAGGAACCAATGTGAGAATTCTGCCAGCTTCTAAGTATATCTATCCGTATTATACATTCTGTAACTGGGAAAATGACCACAGGGTAAGTTTGAGTACCTATTAGAACTACTATGAGTTAGTCATTGGCCAAAATGTCATTAATGACCATAGATCCATACACCCCTACTTTAACTGGAGGGCAATAATGTTTTTTGGGGATCTCCTGGGATCAACGTCAATTCAGAAGCAGTATCCAATAGACCCTAGAACATCTGATTATTTATTTTCCCCTGGTGTACAGTTAACCTTGTAAAAGATCACAGGTTTCTTTGGGGAAGAACTAGAGAATGGCCAACAACAAAACTTTTAGGTGTCTTGTTAAAATCCATTATCAGTGGAACTTGGCCACAGCATCATTCAAGCTGGATCTGGGTTTGCAAACTGGCTCCAGTATGAAAAGTGATTCACTGACCAAAATTACTTTTTGCAATGATCCAATCAAGTCTTTCTTTCATTTGTGTGAGAATTTTTCTGCTTATATAGATCAAACAGATATGCAGTAGGCTTCCTATTTATTTTATGCCTTGAAACACTATGAATGATTAGCCAGTACCCAGTATGCCATCCATTGTTTCATTTATGCTGTCCATTGTAATAACTAGGATCACCTTGACTCTGGAGATTCAATGCTGCCTGGACCTTGCTACCCCGGGGCCCAATTAAACCCATCATATTTAATTCATCTTATTTTGCATCAGCATCTCCAACCTTAAGGTCTGTGACAAGGAAAAGGGCAAAAACAAAACTCTCCAAATGTCCTGGTGACCTTCTCACCAGCTTATAGCTTATAAAATTTATGAAGGGCATATCTTTTGGGCCTTTCCATTGTGGAGGACTAGGTTGTACATAACATATACAGTCTAGCATTGCAATTTCCTTGAGCCTTAAATTCCTCTCATCAACATTAAGCAAGGAATATCAGGTATCTCTAACTTCTTTTCAGTAGGTGTGCTCTTCAATTCTGTTTTGTAGTTCATTCCAGATATAGTCAAGTTGACAGCCAAGACTAGCCATTACCATGTACATCCTTAAATTCTTTTAATAATGAAAATAAAGACAACAAGAATACAATTCAATATGCACAGCTTTAAAGTTCTGGGATAGCAATACATATGCAGAGGTACAACAAGAAATTCTGAGTTGAAGTTGTCCTTCTAATTGAGTCCTTAGTAGTAGTCTTCAATAGCTGCTCATTAGCACTTATTTCCATTCGGAGCCTCTACGAGAAAAGTGATGGTATATATTTAGGATCCAATGTGGTGGGGGATGAAAAGGAAAATTGTGATGAACCAATTCTGACTGGATACTTCTTTTACCATGTACAAATTATTTTAGTGCTAAAGTGTGCCTGATACAGCTCTCTTTCTACATGGCTGTCTTGAATGAATAAGATATCTATGTCAACAAAATGACATGCATCATTTCAGTCTAGCTCCTGAATCATGCAGTCTTCTGAGTCTAATCTTCATAATTACAGACAGGTCAAAGGAGAAACAGTCATTTTTACGGGCCATATGAAAGCAGTAAATTTTGGACACATAATCTAGAATGATCTTTCTTTTGAACTCCTTGTCGTTCTTTTACTATCATTGACTCAAATAGGAGATCTGAGCCAATACACCTTATCCTATGCCTGGACCTATCACATCTACTGGGACACATTGGACACCTCTATTGATTATGGACCAAACAATACCATAATATGATAAGACTTTTGCTACGTGGAGGGTCCCAAACTCCCCAGAGGACCCTCCACACCGCAGGCACACTAGCACACCCAGGATCTTGAGTTCACTGGTGAGTGGAACACAACATATGTTCCAAAACACATGGAGGGTTTTGTGCCAGAAGGAACAGGGACAAAGGAAACCCATTCGACCAGTGGCTGGGGTTCATTCAGGATGGCGCCAGCTCCATGCCATCTTGGGCATGAACTCAACAGGCCCTAGCACACCCAGGATCTTGGGATCACTGAGACCAGTGGATGCAGGAGAACACATGGGCAACAGACATAAAGAGAATCTTGGACAGGGTCCCTTTGGGCCTTCATTCTCAGCAAGGAGTTGGAGCTGAGACCCGGAACCCTGGGCACCTTCTCCATCAGAGAGTTGGCCTCCAGGGAGGGCTCTGACTCCAGGAATCAGAAGGTAGATCTGAGCTCCAGACTTCTAGGCACCTTCCCTGCAAGAGGAGAGTTTGCCTGCAGAGAGTGCTCTGACCACTGGGACTCAGGAGATAGTTGAACTCCCAGGAGTGCTGACAGAGGCCAACAGAATCACAGGAGGAACAAGCTCCAGCCAGAGACACCTAGAGCATCTAACACCAGAGATTACAAGATGGCTAAAGGCAAAAGTAAGAATCTTACTAACAGAAACCAAGACAACTCAGCATCATCAGAGTCCAATACTGCCACCACAGCAATTCCTAGACACCGCAACACACCCAAAAAGCAAGATTCAAATTTAAAATTATATCTCATGATGCTGGAAGAAGAATTTAAAAAGGACATTAATAACTCACTTAAAGAAATACAGGAGAACACTGCTAAAGAGTTAGAAGTCCTTAAAAAAATTATAGGAAAATACGGCTAAAGAAGTAGAAGTCCTTAAAGAGGAAACACAAAATTCCCTTAAAGAATTACAGGAAAACACAACCAACAGGTGATGGAATTGAACAAAATGATCCAAGATCTAAAAATGTAAGCAGAAACTATAAAGAAATCACAAAGGGAGACAACTCTGGAGATATAAATCCTAGGAAAGAAATCAGGAACCATAGATGTGAGTATCAGCAATAGAATATAAGAAATGTAAGAGAGAATCTCAGATGAAGAAGATTCCATAGAAAACATGGACACTGTAGATTGCTTTTGGCAAGATAGCCATTTTCACTATATTGATCCTGCCAATCCATGAGCATGGGAGATCTTTCCATCTTCTGAGATCTTCTTTGATTTCTTTCTTCAGAGACTTGAAGTTCTTATCATACAGATCTTTCACTTCCTTAGTTAGAGTCACACCAAGGTATTTTATATTATTTATGACTATTGAGAAGGGTGTTGTTTTCCTAATTTCTTTCTCAGCCAGTTTATCCTTTGTGTAGAGAAAGGTCACTGATTTGTGTGAGGTAATTATATATCCAGCTACACCACTGAGGCTGTTTATCAGGTTCTCTGGTGGAATTTTTAGGGTCACTTATATATACTATCATATCATCTGCAAATAGTGATATTTTGACTTCCCCATATTAATTTGTATCCTTTGACCTCATTTTGTTGTCAAATTGCTCTGGTTAGGACTTCAAGGTAAACCAATGGAATAGAATTGAAGACCCAGAAATGAATCCACACACCTATGGTCACTTGATCTTTGACAAGGGAGCTAAAACCATCCAGTGGAAAAAAGACAGCATTTTCAACAAATGGTGCTGGCACAATTGGCAGTTAGCATGTAGAAGAATGTGAATTGATACATTCTTATCTCCTTCTACTAAGGTCAAGTCTAATTGGATTAAGGAACTCAACATAAAACCAGAGACAGTAAAACTGAAAGAGGAGAAAGTGGGGAAAAGCCTCGAAGATATGTGCAAAGGGGAAAAATTCCTGAATAGAACAGCAATGGCTAGTGCTGTAAGATCGAGAATTGACAAATGGGACCTCATAAAATTGCAAAGCTTCTGTAAGGCAAAAGACACTTTCAATAAGACAAAAGGCCACCAACAGATTGGGAAGGGATCTTTACCAGTCCTAAATCAGACAGGTGACTAATATCTAATATATATAAGGAACTCAAGAAGATGGACTCCAGAAAACCAAATAACCCCATTAACAAATGGGGCACAGAGCTAAACAAAGAATTCTCAACTGAAGAATATCAAGCGGCTGAGAAGCACCTGAGAAAATGTTCAACATCCTTAATCATCAGGGAAATGCAAATCAAAATAACCCTGAGATTCCACCTCATACCAGTCAGATGGCTAAGATCAAAAATTCATTTGACAGTAGATGCTGGCAAGGATGTGGAGAAAGAGGAACACTCCTCCATTGCTGGTGGGATTGCAAACTGGTACAACCACTATGGAAATCAGTCTGGAAGTTCCTCAGAAAATTGGACATAGTACTACCGGGTGATCCAGCAATACCTCTCCTGGGCATATATTCAGGAGATGATCCAACTGGTAATAAGAACACATGCTCCACTATGTTCATAGCAGCCTTATTTATAATAGCCAGAAGCTGAACAGAACCCAGATGTCCCTCAACAAAGGAATGGATACAGAAAATGTGGTACATTTACACAATGGAATACTACTCAGCTATTAAAAAAATGAAATCATGAAATTCCTAGGCAAATGGATGTATCTGGAGGGTATCATCCTGAGTGAGGTAACCCAATCACAAAAGAACTCACATGATATGCACTCACTGATTAGTGTTTTTTAGTCCAGAAACTTAGAATATCCAAGATACAAGTTGCAAAACACATGAAACTCAAGAAGAAGAAAGAGCAAAGTGTGGGAAAATCGCCACTTCTTAGAATTTGGAACAAAACACCCGTAGATGGAGATAAAGAGACAAAGTTTGGAGCTGAGAGGAAAGGGTGGACCATCCAGACACTGCCTCAACTGGGTTCCATCACATAATCAGCCTCCAAACACAGACACTATTTCATACACAAGCAAGATTTTGCAGAAAGTACCTTGATATAGCTGTCTCTTGTGAGGCTATGCCAGTGCCTGGGAAACATAGAAGTGGATGCTCACAATCAGCTATTGGATGAAACAATGGGCCCCCCATGGAGGAGCTAGAGAAATTACCCAAAGAGCTGAAGGGGTCTGCAACGCTATAGGTGAAACAACAACATGAACTAACCAGAACCCCCAGAGCTCGTGTCTCTAGCTGCATTTTTAGCAGAAGATGGCCTAGTTAGCTGTCACTGGGAAGAGAGGCCCCTAGGTATTGCAGTACTTATATGCCCTGGTACAGGGGAAACACCAGGGCCAAGAAGTGGGAATGTGTGGGTAGGGGAGCAGAGGGCAGGGGGAAGGTATAGGGAACTTTCAGGATAGCATTTGAAATGTTAATTAAGTAAATACCTAACAAAAAATTGGAGGAAAAGAAAAGAAAAGAAAACATGAACACAACAACCAAAGAAATGCAAAATTCAAAAGGTTCTAACTCAAAAGATCCAGGAAATCCAGGAAACAATGAGAAGACCAAACCTAAAGATAATAGGTAGACAGGAGATGAAAAATTTTCAACTTAAAGGGCCAGTAAATATCTTCAACAAAATTATAGAAGAAAACTTCCCAACCTAAAGAAAGAGATACTCATGAACATACAAGAATCCCACAGAACTCCAAATAGACTGGACCAGAAAAGAAATTCCTCCTGACACATGATAATCAGAACAACAAATGCACTAAATAAAGGCAGAATATTAAAGGTAATAAAGGAAAAAGGTCAAGTACCATATAAAGGCAGACCTATTAGAGTTACACCAGATTTTCCCACCAGAGACTATGAAAGCAAGAAGATCTTGGACAGATGTTATACAGACCCTAAGTGAACACAAATGCCAGCCCATGCTACTATACCCAGGAAAACTCTCAATTACCATAGATGGAGAAACAAAAGTATTCCCTGACAAAATGATCTTTACAAAATATCTTTCCATGAATCCAGCCCTTCAAAGATAATAATGTGAAAACTCCAAAACAAGAAAGGAAATTACACTCTAGAAAAAGCAAGAAAGTAATCCTTCAACAAACCTAAAAGAAGATAGCCACAAGAACAGAATCCCAACTTTAAGAACAAAAATAACAGAGCAATAATTACTTTTCTTAAATTTGTCTTAACATCAATGGACTCAATTCCCCAATAAAAAGACATAGACTAACAGAATTGCTACACAAATATGACGCAACATTTTGCTGATTTCAGGAAACCCATCTCAGGGACAAAGACAAACACTGCCTGATCTAAAGCTGTACTACAAAGCAATTGTGATAAAACTGCATGGTACTGGTACAGTGACACATAAATGTAGACCAATGGAATAGAATTGGAGACCCAGAAATGAACCCACACGCCTATGATCACTTGTTCTTTGACAAGGGAGCTAAAACCATCCAGTGGAAAATTGACAGCATTTTTAACAAATGGTGCTGGCTCAAATGGCAGTTAACATGAAGAAAAATATGAATTAACCCATTCTTATCTTCTTGTACAAAGCTCAAGTCTAAGTGGATCAAGGAACTCCACACAAACCAGAGACACTAAAACGTATAGAGGAGAATGTGGAGAAAAACCTTGAAAATATGGGCGCAGGGGAAAAATTCCTGAACAGAACTGCAATGGCTGGTACTTTAAGATAGAGAATTCACAAATGGGACCTCATAAAATTGCAAAGCTTCTGTAAGGCAAAAGACACTGTCAATAACACAAAAAGGCCACCAACAGATTGGGAAAGTATCTTTACCATTTGTAAATCAGATAGGGGACTAATATCCAATATATGCAAAGATCTCAAGAAGGTGGACTCTAGATAATCAAATAACCCCATTAATAAATGGGGTACAGAGCTAAACAAAGAATTCCCAACTGAGGAATCCCAAAGGTCTGAGAAGCACCTGAAAAAAAAATGTTCAACATCGTTAATCATTAGGGAAATGCAAATCAGAACAACCCTCAGATTCCACCTTACAGCAGTTAGAATGGTAAGATAAAAAATTCAGGTGATAGCAGATGCTGGCGAGGATGTGGAGAAAGAGATATAACTCATCCTCCATTGTTGGTGGGATTGCAAGCTTGCACAACCACTCTGGAAATCAGTCTTGCAGTTACTCAGAAAATAGTTCACAGTACTACAGGAGGATCCAGCAATTATGCTCCTGGACACATACCCAGAAGATGTTTCAACTGGTAATAAGGACACATACTCCACTATGTTCATAGCGGCCTTATTTATAATAGCCCGAAGCTGGAAAGAACCCAGATGTCCCTCAACAGAGGAATGGATACAGAAAATGTGGTACATTTACACCATGGGGTACTACTCAGCTATTAGAAACAATGAATTTATTAAATTCTTGGGCAAATGGATATATCTGAAGGATATCATCCTGAGTGAGGTAACCCAATAACAAAAGAACTCACATGACATGCATTCAGTGATAAGCGGATATTAGCCTAGAAAATTAGAATACCCAATATACAATTTGCTAAATACCTGAAAATCAAGAAGAATGAAGAACAAAGTATGGATACTTCGTTCCTCCTTAGAATGGGGAACAAAATATACATGGGAGGAGTTACAGAGAGAAAGTTTGGAGATGAGATGAAAGGAATGACCATCCAGAGACTGCTCTAACTGGGGATCCATTCCATTATCAGTCACCAAACCCAGACAGTATTGCATATGCCAGCAAGGTATATAACTGTCTCTTGTGAGGCTATGCCAGTGCCTGACGAATACAGAAGTGAATGCTCACAGTCATCTATTGAATGGAACATAGGGCTCCCAATGGAGGAGTTAGAGAAAGTATCCAAGGAGCTGAAGGGCCTGCAGCCTTAAAGGAGGAACAACAAAAACTGACCAGTACTCACAGAGCTCATGTCTCTAGCTGCATATGTAGCATAAGATAATCTAGTTGGCCATCAATGGGAGGTGAGGCCCTTAGTCTTCCAAAGTATACATGCTCCAGTATAGAGGAATGCCAGGTTCAGGAAGTAGGAGTGGGGATGGCTATTGAGGAGCAGGGCTGGGGGGTGGTTGTTGGGGACTTTTAGGATAGCATTTGAAATGTAAATGAAGAAAATATCTCACAAATATTGTTTAAAAAAGTCTTTCTTGGAGGTTAGTGTGTCTCAAAGGGTATCATAAGATTCTTGAGGAGGCTTTATATCTTAACATTGTGTCATGAATAGCATGACCCTCCTAATCATCCTACCACTCCCATGTTACTCCATTGATTAATATCCATCTGGTGTTTTTAATATGAATTGTTCCATATATACTAATCTGGATATTTGAATCCTGGTTCATAGTTGATGGTGCTCTTTTGAAGATTTAGGTGGTACAGCATAGATAAAGGAAGTATGTCACAGATCGTGAAATTTGAGAGTAAATGATTTTTACACTTCCAGTTTTTTTTTCCAATCTGGTTCATGCTTTCTTCTTAGAAATGTGTGCACTCAGCTCTATTTATTGGCTTCCACTAATCCCCAGAATGATGGATTCATGATATATTGAAATAGTAAGAGGCCAAATAAACCCTTTCATCTACAAACTATCTTAGTCATAGTTTTGTCATAGTAATGAAATTTGACCAATATCTCTCTTTTCCTCATAACTTACATTCAGGCATTTTGCTTCTTACGCATGTAAATGACAGTGGCAGCAATTAACAGCAGTATTTTGGATCCAAGGAGCACAGCTACAGGTATTTTAGCAATACCTGCCGTCTTCAGTTCTGAAAATCAAGGAGTACAATAAACCATTAGAAAAATCACATCATTGGTCTATACTTGACCCATTGGTTGACTCCTGATCCCTACAAAACTCTGCAGAGTTTAAGTGTGTTCTCTTTCACCATTAAATTCAGTAGTTCAACTTAGAAGACATGGTAAAGAGGGTGTCTACATGTAGAAAAATGAAATTACATGTATATTTATCATCCTGCACAAAACTCAAGTCTAAGTGGATCAAAGACCTCAACATAAAATCGGATACAGTAAATCTCATAGAAAAGAAACTGGAAAATACCCTTGAAAGCATAGGTACTGGAGGCAATTTTCTGAACAAAATACCAATGGCTCAGGCTATAAGACCAACAATTGATAAATGGGACCTCGTGAAACTGCCTAGGTTCTGTAAAGAAACAGACACTGTCACTAGGACAAAACAGCAGCCTCAATAATGGGAATGGATTTTTAAAAAACTCTATATCTAATAGAGTTGTAATATTCAGTATATATACAGAGAAGTCAAGGAGGTAGCCACTAGCAAACCAAACAGCACAATTTAAAAAATGTTTGTAAAGCTAAACAGAAAATTCTCAACAGAGGACTCTGGAGTTGTCAACAAACATTTAAAGTAATGTTCAAAATCCTTAGTCATGAGGGAAATGTAAATCAAAACAACTCTGAAGTTCTGTCTTACACCTCCAGAATAGCTACGAAAAAATTCAAGAGATAGCTAGTTCAGGTGAGGATAGGAAGCAAGGGCAACATTTTATACCTGCTTGTGTGAGTGAAAATTTGAATAACCACTTTCAAAATCTGTTTGGTGTATTTTCAGCAAACTGGGAATAGTTCTACATTAAGACCCAGATATTCCACTCCTGGGAATATATCTAAAAGATGATCTAATATCCCCCAAAGATACTTGATCAACTATGTTCATAACAGCATTATTCATAAAACTGTAAACAACATAGTTGTCCCTCATCTGAAGAACAGATAAAAAGGCTATGGTAAAAATCTATACAATAAAATACTATTCAGCTATGAAAAAATAGACATCTCTTCTGGTCTGGGCTGGTACCCTGAGCAGCCCTTGGGCACAAATTCCGTACCCAGTCCCACAAAACCCAGATCCACTCCCAGGCACTCTAACACCCCCAGGATCATAGTATCAGAGGAGGAGGACAAAATAACTGCCCCCAAATCTGGAGTCACTGGGTCCAGCGGGACCCAGGCACCCAGGAACTCCACCGGACCAATTTCACAGATTCCTTCAAGTCTGAGCAGGTGCCCTAAGCAGACCTTGGGCACAAATTCTGCACCCAGTCCCACAACATCCAGAGGAAGCTCCACTCCCAGGCATTTTAACAATCCTGGAGCATTCGATCAGAAGTGCCCTGAGCAGACCTTGGGTGCTAACTCTGAATCCAATCTCACAACACCTTGGAAAAAGTTCTATTCTGGGCACTCTAAAATATCCAGATCCACAGGATCTCAGGAACATGGTCACACAAGAATTGCAGGGTCCCAAAGGCAGCTTTACTCCCAGGAGCTCAGACAAACGTAGGATCTCAGGAACACAGGATCTCAGTATCACAGGATCATAGAGTCAGCTGAACTCTGAGGCATTCTGACACAACCAGGATAATAGGAACTGCAGGCTTGAGTCGGATATAATGAAAGCAAGTAGAACTAGAGAAAAATCTGATGGTGGGAGGCAAGTGAAAGAAAATAAGCAACAGAAACCAAGGTTACCTGGCATAATAGAACCAAATTCTATAACCATAGCAAGTCATGGATACACCATCACAACTGAACATCAAGATTCATATCTAAAATCAATTCTCATGATGGTGATAGAGGACTGTAAGAACATAAATACTCCCTTACAGAAATACAGGAGAACACAGGTAAACAGTTAGAAGCTCTTAAAGAAGAAACACAAAAATCCTTTAAAGAATTACAGGAAAACACAATGAAACAGGTGAAAGAAATGAACAAAATCATCCAAGATCTAAAAATGGAAATAGAAACAATAAAGAAATCACAAAGGGAGACAATCCCAGAGTTAGAAAACCTAGGAAAGATATCAGGAGTCATAGATGCATGCATCATCAACATAATACAAAAGATAGAAGAGAGAATCTCAGGTGCAAATGATACCATAGAAAACATTGACACAACAGTCAAAGAAAATGCAAAAATCACCAACCTACTTACCCAAAACATCCAGGAAATCCAGGACACAGTGAGAAGACCAAACCTAAGGATAATAGGTAGAGAAAAGAGGGACGATCCCCAACTTAAAGGGACAGTAAATATCTTCAACAAAATTATAGAAGAACACTTCCCTAACCTAAAGAAAGAGATGCCAATGAACATACAAGAAACTTACAGAACTACAAATATATTACACCAGAAAAGAAATTCCTCCTCTCACAAAATAATCAAAACACCAAATGCACTGAACAAAGAAAGAATATTAAAAGCAGTAAGGTATGTAAAATCATACCTGTCAGAATTACACCAGACTTCTCACCAGAGACTATGAAAGCTAGGAGATCCTGGGCAGATGTCATACAGATCCTAAGAGAACACAAATGCCTGCTCAGGCTACTATACCCAGCAAAACCCTTAATTACCACAGAGAGAGAAAACAAAGTATTGAATCACAAAACCAAATTTATATAATATCTTTCCATATATCAAGCATCCTAAAGGATAATAGATGGAAAACACCAACACAAGGGAGGAATCAACCAAGAAAATAATCTTACAACAAAACCAAAAGAAGACAGCTACCCAAACATAATTTCACCTCCAACAACAAAAATAACAGGAAGTAGCAGTCACTTTCCCTTAATATCTCTTAATGTCAATGGACTCAATTACCCCCCAAAAGACATAGACTAACAGACTGGATACTTAAACAGGACCCAGCATTTTGCTGCATACAGGAAACTCACCTCAGTGACAAAGGCAGACACTACCTCAGAGTAAAAGGTTGGAAAATAATTTTCCAAGCACATGGTCCCCCCAAAAAAAATTCTGGAGTAGCCATTCCAATATTAAATAAAATCAACTCTCAACCAAAAGTGTTACACACACACACACACACACACACACACACACACACACACAAACGAATGACTATGATAGGGAAGGATAGTTCATATGGGTAAAAGGAAATATCTACCAAGATGAACTCTCAATTCTCAACATCTATGCTCCAAATGCAAGGGTACCCACATTCATAAATGAAACCTTACTAAACTTCAAAACTCACATCGCACTCCACAGAATAATAGTGGGGGACTTTAACACCCTACTCTCATCAATGGACAGATCCTGGAAACAGAAACTAAACAGAGACACAGTGAAACTAACAAAAATTATGAATCAAATGGTTCTAACACATATTTATAGAACATTTCAACCTAAAGCAAAAGAATATACCTTCTTCTCAGCACTTCATGGTACTTTCTCCAAAACGGACCATATAATTGGTCACAAGACAAGCCTCAACAGATACAAGAAGATTGAAATAATCCCATGCACCCTATCAGATCACCATGGACTGAGGCTGGTCTTAAATACCAACAAAAACAATGGAAAGCACATATGCACATGGAAGCTGAACAACACTCTACTCAATGATAACTTTGTCAAGGAAGAAAGAAAGAAAGTAAGAAATTAAAGGCTTTTTGGAATTTAATGAAAATGAAGACACATCATACCAAGACTTATGAGACACAATAAAAGCAGTGGTAGGAGGAAAACTCATAGCTCTAAGTGCCTCCAAAAAGAAACTGAAGAAAACTTACTTTAGCAGCTTGCCAGCACAACTGACAGTCCTACAACAATAACAACAACAACAACAACAACAACAACAATAAATCAAATATACCGAAGAGGAGTAGGCATTAGAAAATAATTAAACCAAATATAAACAGAAAGAACTATACAAAGAATCAACAAAACAGGAGATTGTTCTTCAAAAAACTCAACAAAATAGATAAACTTTTAGCCAGACTAACTAGAGGGCACAGAGACCTAATCCAAATTAATACAATCAGAACTGAAATGGGAGACCTAACAATGAAGTATATCTTAAATTAACTATTCTGTTTGCTGAATATCAACAGTTGAAAACATTAAAATCTTGTTCTACAAACATCATGTAAATACTATTGATATTTTTTCACTATGTTTGAAATTAGCATTTTTTAATGTTTAACTACAAAGTTTTTGCTATTTTGAAATTTTAAAAATATAGTAACTGATAAAATAATTTCTTTCCTAAACTTTTTTTTAAAATAAACTGTTTGTTAGACAACGTACGCAGATACATAATACATTTTAAATACCCTTTCACTATATCAGGTGGTTCCATATAAAAACCTTTGAATATATTTCTTAATGACTCATTTTTAATATTTTATCTTCTTTTACTCTGCTTAACTCCCAAAAAATATTTTATAGGTTTTTGAATACAATTTAGTATTCAACATTACATATAGGATCCTCAGTTATGGACAATATTAAATATTCATTAATTATAATTTAGGGTATGAAAAGATATGAATATAAGGATATATGAATATAATTTTATGTAATATTTGATTTTCAAAATACTCAATAGTGTTAATATGTTTTATGTATAAAACACATTTAAATTATTAAAAAAAATAAGAAAAAAAAAGAAAATATCCTGATCCCTCCCAGAGGACCCGGTGCACTCAGAGCAGTTGAGGACTGCTGTACTCAGAGCAGTTATCTGAAGACCTCCCAGGAGATCTACTGCACCCTGAGCAACAGATTAACAGATTCTCTGCTTCTGTGAAGAGTCCCCAAGTGGAAGGCCTCACAGGTGGACAGATACAGCCAGGGCTGGAGGCCTACTGGGAGACTTGAAGTAACCAAAGGACAAAAGAGTCAGATTCTATACAGTCACCCAGACCAACAAAAATCAGGAATATCCAGATGGCAAAAGGCAAGCACAAGATCATAAGCAACAGAAACCAAAATACATGGGCATCATCAGAACCTGGTTCTTCCACCACAGCAAGCACTGAATACACCAACACACTTGAAAATCAGGAACCTGTCCTAAAATCCTATCTCATGAAGATAATAGAGTCCTGTAAGGAGAATATAAAAAAAAATCACTGAAAGAAATACAGGGAAACAGGTGAAGGAATTGAATAAATTGATCCAAGACCTAAAAGTGGAAGTAAACACAATAAAGAAAACTCAAATGGAGGCAAACCTGGCAATGAAAAAAACTAGGAAAGAGGTCAGGAATTACAGATGTAAGTATTATCAACAGAATATAAGAGATAGAAGAGGGAATCTCAGGTATAGAAGATACAGTAGAAGAGATTGACAGAACTGTCAAGAAAATTCAAAACATAAAAAACTCCTAACCCAAAGCATCAAAGAAATCCAAGACACAATGAAAGACCAAATATAGGAATAATTAGAATAGGGAAGTGTGAAGATTACCAGCTCAAAGGACCTGAAAAAGTCTTCAACAAAATCATAGATGAAAACTTCCCCAACATAAAGAAAGAGATGGCAATAAAGGTACAAAAAGCCCATAGAACACCAAATAAATGGGATCAAAAAAGAAAATCTTCTCATCATATAATTATCAAAATACTAAGGGCACAGAGCAAAGAAAGAATATTAAAAGCTACATGGAAAAAATGTCAAGTAACATACAAAATTAGACCTATCAAAATTACACCAGACTTCTCAATAGAGACTATGAAAGCCAGAAGAGCCTGATCAGAAGTCATTCAGACTCTAAGAGAACACAAATGCCCACCCAGGCTACTACACCCAGCAAAACTCTCATTCAACATAGATGGAGAAACCAAAATATTCCAGGACAAAACCAAATTCAAACAGTATCTACCTATCAACCCAGCCTGACAGAAGATCCTGAAAGGAATACTCCACACAAAGAAGATATGTGGACCAAAGAAAAGACAAGATATTTAGCATCTCACAACAAAGTCAAAAGCAGAGAACCACAAACATATAAAGCCACATCCAAAATCAAACAAAACAGGAACCAACATTCATCTCTCTTTAATATCTCTGAATATTAATGGACACAACTCAGCTATAAAAAGACTTAAGCTAACAGATTGGATACATAAAAAAGATCCAGCATTTTTCTGCATACAAGAAAGACAGCTCAAAAAAAAAAAGACAGGTACTATCTCAGATTAAAAGGATGGAAAACAGTCTTCCAAGCAAATGGTCCCAGGAAAAAACCAGGAGTTGCCATCCTAATATCCAATAACATTTACTTTCAACCAAAAGTTATCAAGCATGATGAAGAAGGACACTTCATATTCATCAAGGGGAAAATATACCAAGAGAAAGTCTCAATTCTGAACATTTGTGACACAAATGCAATGGCACCCAATTCCATAAAACAAAACAAAACAAAACAAAAACAACAACAACAACAACAAACTTTACTAAAGCTCAAAACACACGTTGAACCCCACAGAATAATAGTGGGAGATTTCAACACTCCACTCTCATCAATGGACAGATGCTAGAAACAGAAATTAAACAGAGATACAGTGAAACTAAAAGAAGTTTTGAAACAAATGGATTTAACAGATATCTACAGCACATTTCACCCTAAAACAAAAGAATACACCTTCTTCTTGGCACCTCATCATACCTTCTCCAAAATTTACCATATAATTGATCACAAAACAACCCTCAATTGATATAAGAATAATGAAATAATGCCATGCATCCTATCAGATCACCACAGCCTAAGGCTGGTCTTCAATAACAATGAAAACTACAGAAAGCGCACATACATGTGGAAACTGAACAATTGTCTACTCAATGATGACTTCACAAGGGAAGAAATTAAAGACTTCCTGGAATTTAATAAAAATATTGACACATCATACCCATACTTATGGGACACAATGAAAGCATTGCTAAGAGGAAAGTTCATAGCACTAAGTGCCCTGTTAAAGAAAATGGAGAGATCTTACACTAACAACTTAACAGCACACTTAAGAGCTCTAGAACAGAAAGAAGCAAACTCACCCAAGAGGAGTGGAAGGCAGGAAATAGTTAAACACAGGACAAAAATCAATAAAATAAAAACAAAGAAAATGATACTAAGAATCAGCAAAATCCAGGAGCTGTTTCTTTGAGAGAATGAACAAGATAGATAAACCCCTAGTCAAACTAACTAAAGGGCCAAGAGGCAGTATCCAAATTAGTAAAATCAGAAATGAAATGGGAAACATAACAGCAGAACGGAGAAAATTTTAAAAAAAACATCATCAGAGTTTGCTATAACAATCTATAAGCAACAAAACTAAAAAATCTAGGTGAAATCAATAGTTTTCTATACAAACGCCATATGCCAAAGTTAACTCAAGATCAGGTAAACTATCTAAACAGGACCATATCATACAAGGAAATAGAAGAAGTCATTAAAAACTTCCCAACTGGACTCCGCCAAAAGTAGTCTGCACAGGTGAGAGTGTGCCCTACAGACGCTAACAGCTTCTGGGATGGGCGGGAGCCACAGAGCTTCTGAGGCAGCGCCCTTTTAGGGCTCCAGACATCCGGCCACCTTCCCGGCCAGAGAACATGTGTCCACCCAGCCCGGGAAGCTTTTGCCTCAGGATCGGCGGGAGCCATCTTAGTTCCAGGACTCCACCAAAAGTAGTATACACAGGTGAGAGTGTGGACTACAGAAGCTAATGACTTCTGTGACAGGCCAAAGCAACACAGCTTCTGGGAAGGTCCTGTTTTGGGCCTTCATCTTCAGCCAGGAGGAGGTCTGAACACCAGGTATCTGTACACCTTCCATGTAAGAGGAGAGCTTGCCTGCAGAGAGTGCTCTGACCACTGAAACTCAGAGGAGAGTGCTTGTCTCCCACGTCTGCTGACAGAGGGTAACAGAATGAACAGAGGAACAATCTCTAAACAGAGACAAATATAAAAACTAACTCCAGGGATTACCAGATGGCGAAAGGTAAATGTAAGAATCTTACTAACAGAAACCAAGACCACTCACCATCATCAGAACCCAGGACTCCCACTTCACCCAGTCCAGGGCCCCCCAACACACCTGAAAAGCTAGACCAGGATTTAAAAGCATATCTCAAGATGATGGTAGAGGACATCAAGAAGGACTTTAATAACTCACTTAAAGAAATACAGGAGAACACTGCTACACAGGTAGAAGAAATTAAAGAGGAAACACAAAATTGCCTTAAAGAATTGCAGGAAAACACAACCAAACAAGTGATGGAATTGAATAAAACCATCCAAGTCCTAAAAAGGGAAGTAGACACAATAATGAAAACCCAAAGTGAGGCAACACTGGAGATAAAAACGCTAGGAAAGAAATCTGGAACCATAGATGTGAGCATCAGCAACAGAATACAAGAGATGGAAGAGAGAATCTCAGGTGCAGAAGATTCCATAGAGAACATCGGCACAACAATCAAAGAAATTGGAAAATGCAAAAAGATTCTAGCTCAAAACATCCAGGAAATCCAGGACACAATGAGAAGACCAAACCTACAAATAATAGGAGTAGATGAGAATGAAGATTTTCAACTCAAAGGACCGGCAAATACCTTCAACAAAATTATTGAAGAAAACTTCCCAAACCTAAAGAAAGAGATGCCCATGAACATACAAGAAGCCTACAGAACTCCAAATAGACTGGACCAGAAAAGAAATTCCTCCTGACACATA
This sequence comes from Mus musculus, assembly GCF_000001635.26. NCBI lineage: Eukaryota > Metazoa > Chordata > Mammalia > Rodentia > Muridae > Mus > Mus musculus. Next base: position 15,811,359 of record NC_000069.6, read on the forward strand.
ATAATCAGAACAACAAATGCACTAAATAAAGAGAGAATACTAAAAGCAGTAAGGGAGAAAGGTCAAATAACATATAAAGGCAAGCCTTTCAGAATTACACCAGATTTTTCACCAGAGACTATGAAAGCCAGAAGAGCCTGGACAGATGTTATACAGACACTAAGAGGACACAAATGCCAGCCCAGGCTACTATACCCAGCCAAACTCTCAATTACCACAGATGGAGAAACCAAAGTATTCCACAACAACACCAAATTTACACATTCTCTTTCCACAAATCCAGCCCTTCAAAGGATAATAACAGAAAAAAAAAAACATACAAGGACGGAAACCACGTCCTAGAAAAAGCAAGAAGGTAATCCCTCAAGAAACCAAAAACAAGACAGCCACAAGAACAGAATGCCAAATTTAACAACAAAAATAATAGGAAGGAACAATTACTTTTCCTTATTATCTCTTAATATCAATGGACTCAACTCCCAAATAAAAAGACATAGACTAACAGACTGGCTACACAAACAGGACCCAATATTTTGCTGATTACAGGAAACTCATCTCAGAGAAAAAGATAAACACTACCTCAGAATGAAAACCTGGAAAACAATTTTCCAAGCAAATGGTATGAAGAAATAAGCTGGAGTAGCCATTCCAATATCTAACAAAATCGACTTCCAACCCAAAGTCATCAAAAAAGGCAAGGAGGGGCACTTCATACCCATCAAAGGTAAAATCCTATAAGAGGAACTATCAATTCTGAATATCTATGCTCCAAATAAAAGGGCAGCCACATTCATTAAAGAAACTTTAGTAAAGCTCAAAGAACATATTGCATCTCACACAATAATAGTAGGAGACTTCAACACACCACTTTCACCAATGGACAGAAAATGGAAACAGAAACTAAACAGGGACACAGTGAAACTAACAAAACTTATGAAACAAATGTACTTAACAGATATCTACAGAACATTTTATCCTAAAACAAAAGGATATTCCTTCTTCTCAGCACGTCACAGGACCTTCTCTAAAATTAACCGTATAATTGGTCACAAAACAGGTTTCAACAGATACAAAAATATTGAAATTGTCCCATGCATCCTACCAGATCACCATGGACTATGGCTGATCTTCAATAACAAAATAAATAATAGAAAGCCAACATTCATGTGGAAACTAAACAACACTCTTCTCAATGATACCTTGGTCAAGAAAGGAATAAAGAAAGAAATTAAGGACTTTTTGGAGTTTAATGAAAATAAAGCCACAACATACCCAAACTTATGGGACACAATGAAAGCATTTCTAAGAGGAAAACTAATAGCTCTGAGTGCCTCCAAAAAGAAACTAGAGAGAGCACACATTAGCAGCTTGACAACACATCTAAAAGGTCTAGAAGAAAAGGAAGCAAATTCACCCAAGAGGAGTAGAAGGCAGGAAATAATCAAACTCAGGGGTGAAATCAACCAAGAGGAAAGAAGCACTATTCAAAGAATCAACCAATTGAGGAGGTGGTTCTTTGAGAAAATCAATAAGATTGATAAACCCTTAGCCAAACTCACTAAAGGGCACAGGGAAAGCATCCTAATTAACAAAATCAGAAATGAAAAGGGAGACAAAACAACAGATCCTGAAGAAATCCAAAACACCATCAGATCCTTCTACAAAAGGCTATACTCAACAAAACTGGAAAACCTGGATGAAATGGACAAATTTCTAGAAAGATACCAGGTACCAAATTTAAATCAAGATCAGGTTAATGATCTAGACAGTCCTATATCCCCTAAAGAAATAGAAGCAGTCATTAATAGTCTCCCAACCAAAAAAAAAAAGCCAAGGACCAGATGGGTTTAGTGCAGAGTTCTATCAGACCTTCAAAGAAGATCTAATCCCAGTTCTTCACAAACTATTCCACAAAATATAAACAGGAGGTACTCTACCCAACTCATTCTATGAAGCCACAATTACTCTGATACCTAAACCACAAAAAGACCCCACAAAGATAGAGAATTTCAGACCAATTTCCCTTATGAATATTGATGAAATGATCCTCAAAAAAGTTCTCTCTAACCAAATCAAAGAACACATTAAAACAATCATCCATCTTGACCAAGTAGGTTTCATCCCAGGGATGCAGGGATGGTCCAATATATGGAAATCCATCAACATAATCCAGTATGTAAATAAACTCAAAGACAACAAACACATGATCATCTCCTTAGATGTTGAGAAAGCATTTGACAAAATCCAACAACCATTCATGATAAAAGCCTTGGAAAGATCAGGAATTCAAGGCCCATACCTAAACATGATAAAAGCAATCTACAGCAAACAAATAGCCAACATCAAAGTAAATGGTGAGAAGCTGGAAGCAATCCCACTAAAATCAGGGATAGACAAGGCTGTTCACTCTCGCCCTACCTATTCAACATTGTAGTTGAAGTCCTAGCCAGAGCAATTAGACAACAAAAGGAGATCAAGGGGATACAAATTGGAAAAGAGGAAGTCAAAATATCACTTTTTGCAGATGATATGATAGTATATATAAGTGACCCTAAAAATTCCACCAGAGAACTCCTAAGCCTGATAAACAACTTAGGTGAAGTAGCTGAATATAAAATTAATTCAAACAAGTCAATGGCCTTTCTGTACACAAAGGATAAACAGGCTGAGAAAGAAATTAGGGAAACAACACCATTCTCAGTAGTCACAAATAATATAAAGTACCTTGTTGTGATGCTAACTAAGGAAGTAAATGATCTGTATGATAAGAACTTCAAGTCTCTGAAGAATGAAATTAAAGAAGAACTCAGAAGATGGAAAGATCTCCCATGCTCATGGATCAGCAGGATCAATATAGTAAAAATGGCTATCTTACCAAAAGCAATTTACAGATTCAATGCAATCCCCATCAAAATTCCATCTCAATTCTTCAACAAATTAGAAAGGACGTTCGGCAGACTCATCTGGAATAACAAAAAACCTAGGATAGTAAAAACTCTTCTCAAGGATAAAAGAACCTCTGGTGGAATCACCATGCCTGACCTAAAGCTTTACTACAGAGCAATTGTGATATAAAATGCATGGTATTGGTATAGCGACAGATAAGTAGACCAATGGAACAGAATTGAAAACCCAGAGATGAATCCACACACCTATGGTCACTTGATCTTTGACGGGGAGCTAAAACCATCCAGTGGAAAAAGACAGCATTTTCAACAAATGGTGCTGGCACAATTGGTTGTTATCATGTAGAAAAATGGGAATCGATCCATTCTTATCTCCTTGTACTAAGGTCAAATCTATGTGGGTTAAGGAACTCCACATATAACCAGAGACACTGAAACTTATAGAGGAGAAAGTAGAGAAAACCCTCGAAGATATGGGTACAGGGGAAAAATTCCTGAATAGAACAGCAATGGCTTGTGCTGTAAGATCGAAAATTGACAAATGGGACCTCATAATGTTGCAAAGTTTCTGCAAGGCAAAAGACACCCTCAATAAGACAGAAAGACCACCAACAGATTGGGAAAGGATCTTTACCTATCCTAAATCAGATAGGCGACTAATATCCAATATATATAAAGAACTCAGGAAGGTAGACTCCAATAAATCAAATAACCCCATTAAAAAATGAGGTGCAGAGTTAAAGAAAGAATTCTCACCTGAGGAATACCAAATGGGAGAGAAACACCTGAAAAATTGTTCAACATTCTTAATCATCAGAAAAATGCAAATCAAAACAACCCTGAGATTTCATCTCATACCAGTCAGAATGGCTAAGATCAAAAATTCAGTTGACAGCAGATGTTGGTGAGGATGTGGAGAAAGAGGAACACTCCTCCATTGTTGGTGGGATTGCAAGCTTGTACAACCACTCTGGAAATCAGTCTGGCGGTTCCTCAGAAAATTGGACATAACACTACTGGAGGATCCTGCAATACCTCTCCTGGGCATATATCCAAAAGATGTCCCAACTGGTAAGAAGGACACATGCTCCACTATGTTCATAGCAGCCTTATTTACAATATCCAGAAGCTGGAAAGAATCCAGATGCCCCTCAATAGAAGAATAGATACAGAAACGTGGTACATTTATACAATGGTGTATTACTCAGCTATTAAAACGAATGAATTTATGAAATTCCTAGGCCAATGGATGGGCCTGGAGGGCATCATCCTGAGTGAGATAACCCAATCACAAAGGAAATCACACAATATGTACTCACTGATAAATGGATATTAACCCAGAAACTTAGGATACCCAAGATATAAGATACAATTTGCTAAATGCATGAAACTCAAGAAGAACAAAGATCAAAGTGTGGACACTTGGCCTTGTCTTAGAATTGGAAACAAAACACCCATGGAAGGAGTTCAGAGACAAAGTTTGGGGCTGTGACGAAAGGATGGAACATCTAGAGATTGCCATATCTGGGAATCCATCTCATAATCAGTTTCCAAACGCTGACACCATTGCATACACTAGCAAGATTTTGCTGAAAAGACCCAGATATAGCTTTCTCTTGTGAGACTATGCCGAGGCCTAGCAAACACAGAAGTGGATGCTCACAGTCAGGTATTAGATGGATCACAGGGCCCCCAATGGAGGAGCTAGAGAAAGTACCCAAGGAGCTAAAGGGATCTGCAACCCTACAGGTGCAACAACCTTATGAACTAACTAGTACCCCGGAGCTCTTGACTCTAGCTGCATATGTATCAAAAGATGGCCTATTCGGCCATCACTGGAAAGAGAGGCTCATTGGACTTGCAAAGTTTATATGCCCCAGTACAGGGGTATGCCAGGGCAAAAAAGTTGGAGTGGGTGGGTAGTTGAGTGGGTGGAGAGGGTATGGGGGACTTTTGGGATAGCATTGGAAATGTAATGAGGAAAATAACTAATAAAAATATTAAAAAAATACCCTCCCAACTGAAAAAAAGTCCAGGGTCAGATGGATTTCGTACACAATTCTACCAAGTCTTCGATGAAGACCTGATTCCAATTTTCCTCAAATCATTCCACAAAATGCAAATAAAAGGAGCACTTCCTAACTCATTCTATGGAACCACAATTACTCTCATACCTAAACTACACAAGGATTCAACCAAAAAAAGAACTTTAGACCAATCTTGCTTATGAATATCAATGCAAAAATACTCAATCAAATTCTTGCAAACCAAATCCAAGAACACATTAAAACTCTCATTCACCACGATCAAGTAGGCTTCATCCCAGGAATGCAAGTTTGGTTTAATATTTGAAAATCCATTTATGTAATCCACTATATAAACAAAATCAAAGAAAAAAATCACATGATCATCTCCTTAGATGCTGAAAAAGCATTTGACAAAATACAACACACTTTCATGTTAAAAGTATTGGAAATATCACAAATTCAAGGCCCATATCTAAACATAATAAAAGCAATTTACTGCAAACCTACAGCAAATATCAAATTAAACGGAGACATACTTAAAGCAATCCCACTGAAATTGCGGACAAGAGAACGATGCCAACTCACCACATAGCTATTCAATATAGTACTCACGGTGTTAGCTAGAACAACAAATCAACAAAAAGAGATCAAGGGGATACAAATTGGTAAAGAATAAATAAAAGTATCGCTATTTGCAGATGATAGGATAGGATACATAACCAAAATTCAAAATTCTACCAGATAACTTCTCCAGCTGATACACAACTTTAGCAAAGTGTCCAGACATAAAATTAACTCAAATAAATCAGTAGCCTTCTTTAATACAAAGGATAAATAGGCTAAGAAAGAAATTAGGGAAATAATTCCCTTCACAATAGCCACGAATAATATAAATTATCTTGGGGTAAGTCTAACCAAACAAGTGAAAGACCTGTAAGACAATAACATCAAGTCTCTCAAGAAAGAAATCAAAGAAGATCTCAGAAAATGGAGAGATTGCCCATGTTCATGGATTGGGAGAATGAACATAGTCAAAATGACCATCCTATCAAAGGCAATCTTTAGATTCAATGCAATCCCCATCAAAATCCCAACAAAATTCTTCAAAGACATGGAAAGAACAATTCTCAAATTCATCTAGAAAGGCAAAAATCCAGAATAGTGAAAGCAATACTTAACAATGAAAGAATGGCTAGGGGAATCACCATCCTTGACCTCAAGCTTTACTACAGAGAAATGGTGATAAAAAGCTGAAAGAGTCAGATGCAGATATTTGTACTCTACCAATGGACAGAAGTAGCTGACCCCTGTTGTTGAATTAGGGAAATCTGAAAGAAGCTGAGAAGAAGAGTGATCCTGTAGGAAGAACAGCAGTGTAAATTAATCTGGACCCCTGAGATCTTTCAAACACTGGACCACAAAACAGATAGCATACACTATCTGATATAAGGCCCCCAACACACATACAGTAGAGGACTTTTGGGTCTATGTTCATTCAGATATGATGTACCTAAATCTCTAGAGGGTGGAAGCCCTGGGGTATTTAGAGGTCAGGTAAGGTGGGGGACTAGGGCATCCACTTGGAGACAAGGGGGTGGGAAGGAGGTGTGGTATGAGGGGCAGTGGGAGGGTGGATGGGGTGGGGAATGGAATATGGAGTGAAAATAAATTAAATAAATTTTTTAAAAAGACAAAAGAAAGAAGCCACAAGTCTTCATCTGCAGCCAGGAGGTGGAGCTGATCCTCTGTCTTCTGTGCACTCTCCCTGCCAGAGGAAAACTTGCCTCCAGGAAGTGTCTGACCTAGGGACTCAGGTTAGATCATCATTTTCTCTCTCTAAGGCAACTCTCTAAGGCAGGTACACTCAGGAGAATAGCAGAACAGCTGGGGCAGGGTACTATGAGCATATATCTGCAGTCAGTAGTTGGGGCTGTTCCACGGCCCTCTGTCCAGGAAAGAACTGGTCTCCCAGGAGTGCTGACACAAGCTTACAGATTCACAGGAGTAACAAGGTCCAGCCAGAGAAAGCTAGAACATCTAACATCAGAGAGTACCAGTTGACTGAAGGCAAATGCATGTATTCAAAAACCAACAGAAACCAAGACTACTTGGCATCATAAGAACCCAGTACTCCCACGAAGTCCACAAACAAAGGACAGCAAGTCCTCAATACCCCAACACACCATAAAATCAAGATTCAGATTTGAAATCATATCTCATAATGTTGGTAGAGGATTTTAAGAAGGACATTTAAAACTCCCTTAAAGAAATACATGAGAATACAACTAAACAAGTAGAAGCCCTTAGAGAAGAAATACGAAAATTCCTTAAAGAATTACAGGAAAACAAAACCAAAGAGGTGAAGAAAATAAACAAACCCATCCAGGATCTAAAAATGGAAGTAGAAACAATAAATAAATCACAAAGGGAGACAACTCTGAAGATAGAAATCCTAGGAAAGAAATCCGGAGCCATAGATGCAAGCAGAATATAAGAGATGGAAGAGAGAATTCCAGATGCAAAAGATTCCATTTCATTGATAAACAACAATCAAAGAAAATGCAAATGCAAAAAAAACCTAACTCAAAATATCCAGTAAATCCAGAATACAATGAGAAGAACAAATCTAAAGATAAAAGGTATAGATGAGAATGAAGATTCTCAACTTTAAGACCCAGTAAATATCCTCAACAAAATTATAGAAGAAAACTTCCCTAATTTAAAAAAAGAGATGCCCATGAACATACAAGAAGCCTACAGAACTCCAAATAGATTGGACCAGAAAAGAAATTCCGCCTAACACATAATAACAAAAACACCAAATGCACTAAACAAAGATAGAATATTAAAAGTACTAAAAGCCCTTCTGCTCCACTCGAGCCCCGAGGTACCTTGCCAGTGGAGGCGCCCGACACTCGCAAGGGCCCACACAGGATCCCCCACGGGATCCTAAGACCTCTGGTGAGTGGAACACAGCGCCGGCCCCAATCCAATCGCAGGGAACCTGAGACTGCGGTACATAGGGAAGCAGACTTCCCGGGCCTGACATGGGGCACAAGATTTTATCGAAAGGACCCAGATGTAGCTGTCTCTTGTGAGACTATGCCAGGTCCTAGCAAACACAGAAGTGGATGCTCACAGTCAGCTAATGGATGGATCACAGGGCTCCCAATGGAAGACCTATAGAAAGTACACAAGGAGCTAAAGGGATCTGCAACCCTATAGGTGGAACAACAATATGAACTAACCAGTACCCCGGAGCTCTTGACTCTAGCTGCATATGTATCAAAAGATGGCCCAGTCGGCCATCACTGGAAAGAGAGGCCCATTGGACATGCAAACTCTATATGCCCCAGTACAGGAGAACGCCAGGGCCAAAAAGGGGGAGTGGGTGGTTAGGGGAGTGGGGGTGTGTGGCTATGGGGGACTTTTGGTATAGCATTAGAAATGTAAATGATCTAAATACCTAATAAAACATGGAAAAGAAAAAAAAAAAAGAAAGATCACATTCAAGCCATAAGAAAATAGTTGTTATAATAATAAAAAAAAAAGTAGTAAAAGAAAAAGGTCAAGTAGCATATGAAGGCAGACCTATTAGAATTACAACAAACTTCTCAACAGAGATTATGAAAGCCAGAAGATCCTGGAAAGATGTTATACAGACCCTAAGAGAACACAAATGCCAGCGTAGGCTACTATACCCAGCAAAACTCTCAAATACCATAGATGGAGAAACTAAAGTATTCCATGACAAAAATCAAATTTACACAATATCTTTCCACAAATTCGACCCTTCAAAGGATAATAAAGGGAAAACTCCAACACAAGGAGGGAAAGCTGGAAAGTAATATTTCAACAAACCTAAAAGAAGATAGCCACATGAACAGAATCCCAAATCCAACAACAAAAATAACAGGAAGCAACAGTTACTTTTCCTTAATATCTCTTAATATCAATAGTCTCGTTTTTCCAATTAAAAAACATAGACTAACAGACTCTGTACATAAAAAGGACCCAACATTTTGCTGCATACAGGAAGCCCACCTCAGTTACAAAGAAAGACACTACCTCAGAGTAAAAGGCTGGAAAATAATTTTCCAAGCAAACGGTCGGTCCGAAGAAACAAGCTGGAGTAGCCAAACTAATATCAAATAAAATAAACTTTCAACCTAAAATTAGGAAAAAAACACAAGGAGGGACACTTCAGACACATCAAAGGTAAAATCTACCAAGAAGAACTCTCAATTCTGAACATCTATGCTCCAAATCCAAGGGCATACATTCATTAAAGAAACTTTAATAAATCTCAAAGCACATATTGCACCTCACACAATAATAGTGGGAGACTTCAATAGCCCACTCTCATCAATGGACAGATCCTAGAAACAGAAACTAAACAGAGACACAGGAAAACTAACAGAAGTTATAAAACAAATGGATTTAACAGATACCTATAGAACATTTTATCAAAAAAAAAAAAAAAAAAGGATATCTCAGCACCTCATAGTACTTTCTCCAAAGTTGACCATATAATTGGTCACAAAACAGTCCTCAGCAGATACAAAAATTTCGAAATATTATCATGCATCCTATCAGATCACCATGGATTAAAGCTGATCTTCAATAACAACATAAATAATAGGAATCCCACATACATGTAGAAGCTGAACAACACTATTCAATGATAACTGGGGCAAGGAAGAAATAAAGCAATTAAAGACTTTTTTAGAGTTTGTGAAAATGAAGTCACAATATACCCAAACTTATGGGATGCAATGAAAGCAGTCTTAAGAGGAAAACTCTGAGTACCTGAAAAAGAAATTGGAGAGAGCATACACAAGCAACTTGATATCACACCTAAAAGCTCTAGAACAAAAAGAAGCAAATTCACTGACGATGAGTAGAGAGCAGAAAATAGTCAAACTCGGGGCTGAAATCAACCAAGTGGAAACAAAAAGAACCATACAAAGAATTAACCAAACTAGGAGCTGGTTCTTTGAGAAAATCAACAAGATAGATAAACTGTTAGCCAGGCTAACTAAATGGTACAGGGACAGTATTATAATTGACAAAATCAGAAATGAATTGGGTGACATAACAACAAAATTGGAGGAAATAAAAAAAAGATCAGATCCTACTTCAAAAACTGAACAAAACTGGAAAACATGGATGGAATGGACAATTTTCTAGATAGATAACAGGTACCAAAGTTAAATCAGGATTAAATTAATGATCTAAACAGTCCCATATCACCTAAAGAAATAGAAACAGTCATTAATATTCTCCCAACCAAATAAAGCCCAGAAATAGAAGGATTTAGTACAAAGTTCTATTAGTGCTTCAAAGAAGACCTAATTCCAATACTCCTCAAACTGTTCCACAAAATAGAAACAGAAGCTACTCTACAAAATTTGTTCTATGAAGCCACATTGACTCTAATACCTAAACCACACAAAGACCCAACAAAGAAAGAGATCTTCAGACCAATTTCTCATATGAATATTGATGCAAAAATACTCAATAGATTTTCTGCAATCTGAATCCAATAACACATCAAAACAAATCAAATCATCCATCATGATCAAGTATGCTTCATACCAGGGATACAGGGATGATTCAACATATGGAAATCCATCAGTATAATCCACTATATAAGCAAACTCAAAGACAAAACCACATGATCATCTCCTTAGATGCTGAGAAAGCATTTGACAAAATCAAACACCCATTCAGAATAAAAGTCTTAGAAAGATCAAGAATTCAAGGTCCATACCTAAACTTAATAAACACAATAAACAGCACACTAGTCTCCAATATCAAACTAAATGGAGCAGAAATTGAATCAATACCACTAAAATCAGGGACTAGATAAAGCTGTCCACTCTCTCCCTACCCATTTAATATAGTACTTGAAGTCCTTCCAGAGCAATTAGACAACAAAAAATTATCAGAGGGATACAAATTAGGAAGAAGTCATCAAAATATCACTAGTTGCAGATGATATGATAGCATACATAAGTGACCCCAAAAAATCCACCTCCTAAACCTGATAAACAACTTCGGTGATGTAGCTGGATAAAAAATTAACTCAAACAATTCAGTGCCCTTTCTCTACAGAAAGGATAAACAGGCTGAGAAAGAAATTAGGGAAACAACACCCTCCACAACAGTCACTAACAATATAAAATATCTTGGTGTGACTTTAACTAGGCAAGTGAAAAATCTGTATGATAAGAAATTCAAGTCTCTGAAGAAAGAAGTCAAAGAACTCAGAAGAGGGAAAGTTCTTCCAAGCTCATGGAGTGTCAGGATTAATATAGTAAAATATGCATATCTTGCTGAAAACAATCTACAGACTCAATGCAATCCCCAACAAAATTCCAACTCAATACTTCACAGAGTGAGAAAGGGCAATTTGAAAATTCATCTGGAATAACAAAACTCCTAGGATAGCAAAAATTTTTCTCAACAATAAAAGAACCTCTCGTGGAATCACCATGCCTGACCTCAAGCTGTTCTACAGAGCAATTGTGATAAAAAACATCATGATACTGGTTCAGTGACAAACAGGTGGATCAGTAGAATAGAATTGAAGACTCAGATATGAACGCACACACCTGTGTTCACTGTGATCTTTAACAAAGGTATAAAACAATCCAGTGGAAAAAAGAAAGCATTTTTAACAAATGGTGCTAGCTCAACTGGAGGTTATCTTGTAGAAGAATGCAAATTGATCCATTCTTATATCCTTGTACAAAGCTCACGTCTACATGCATCAAGGAACTGCACATAAAACCAGACACACTGAAACTCATAGAGGAGAAAGTGGGGGAAAGCCTCAAAGATATGGCCACAGGGGAAAAATTCCTGAACAGAACACCAGTTCCCTGTGCTGTAAGATCAAGAATCAACAAATCGGACCTCATAAAATTGCAAACTTCTGTAAGGCAAAAATCACTGTAAATAATTCAAAAAGGCCACCAACAGAATGGGAAAAGATCTTTACCAATCCTAAATCTGATAGATGGCTAATATAGAATTTATACAAAAACTGAAGAAGTTAGACTCCAGAAAACCAAATAACCCTATTAAAAATAGGGTACAGAGCTAAACAAAGAATTCTCAACTGAGGAATACTGAATGGATGAGAAGCACCTAAAAAAAATGTTCAACATCCTTAATCATCAGAGAAATGCAAATCAAAACAACCCTGAGATTCTACCTCACACCAGTCAGAATGGCTAAGGTCAAAAATTCAGATGAAAGCATATGCTAGCAAGGTTGTGGAGATAGAGGATCATTCCTTCATTGCTGGTCAGATTGCAAGCTGGTATAATCAGTCTGGAAATCAGTCTGGCAGCTCCTCAAAAAAAACTGGGCATCATAGTACTGGAAGATCCAACGATACCTCTCCTGGGCATATACCCAGACGATGTTCCAGTTTGTAATAAGGACACACACTCCACCATGTTTATATCAAACTTATTTATAAGAGCCAGACGATGGAAAGAAACCAGATGTCCCTCCAGAAAGAATTGATACAAAAAATATGGTACATTTACGCAATGCAGTATGACTCAGCTATTAAAAACAATGAATTTATGAATTTCTTAGACAAATAGATGGACCTGGAGGATATCATCCTAAGTAAGGTAACCCAATCACAAAAGAACACACATGATATACACTCATTGAAAAATGGATATCAATCCCCTAGCTCAGAATACCCAAGATACAATTCACAAAACACATGATACTCAAGAAAAAGGAAGACCAAAGTGTGAACACTTCGATCCTTCTTAGAATGGGGAACAAAATACCCATGTAAGGAGTTACAGAGACAAAGTTTGGAGCAGAGACTGAAGGAATGACCATGCAGAAATAGCCCACCTGGAGATCTATCCCATAAACAACAATCAATCCCAGACACTATTGTGGATGCCACCAAGTGCTTGCTGACAGGAGCCTGATAAAGCTTTTTCCTGAGAGTCTCTGCCAGTGCCTAACAAATACAGAAGTGGATGCTCACAGACATCCATTGGATGGAGAACTGGTTCCCCAATGAAGGAGCTAGAGAATGTACCCAAGGAGTTGAAGGGGTTTACAGCCCCATAGGAGGAAAAAAAATATGAACTAACCAGTACCATTGTTCTAGCTGCATGTATAGCAGATGGCTTAGTCAGTCATCAATGGAAAGAGAGGCCAGGCCCTTTGTCCTGTGAAGGTTCTATGACCCAGTATAGGAGAATGCCAGGGCTAGAAAGCAGGAATGGGTGGGTTGGTGAGCAGGGGAGGAGGGAGGAGATAGGGGGTTTTTTTGGAGAGGAAACTAGGAAAGTGGATAACATTTGAAATGTAAATAAAGGAAATATTTAATAAAAAAGAATAAAATATATTAAAAACTGAAACAAAATTCTTTTAAAAATCAAAGAAAACTTGTGAAAATAAAGCAAATATAGGCTGTGAACATTGCTATCCAGATATCATTCATTTATCTAATACAAGCTTTCATTTTAGTGCTATTATAACTTTGAATAAGCTAGAGAAAATAAAACAAAAATAAAGACATGGAACAACTTGTCACATCATCATACGTGATTTTAAAATGCATACTAAACTCAAAATGAACTTCACAATAAAATCCTTGGCATGTCCAGTGAAGAAATTAGGATTAAAATTGTTAAGATATAATTAGAATATCTTAGTATGTATATCTGTAGGCACTGAAATACTCAAATTATTGTGTGAAAATATTTTCTGTAATATCATGAAAGTAACTATTTAAATTTGGAGCAAAATACATAATTTTAATTTAGATATGAAACTTTGAAATAAGAAACATAAATATGAACTAATCTGGCAACCATTAATGGTGGTGACCATCAAAATTTATTAGGATAACTAGGGTAAAACATAGTTTTTAACCAATTTAATGTATATGTAATTTAGTAGTAACGAATTTAACTGAATTTTTACAATTGTAATAACCAGCTATGGCACTGTGGTTACATAGAAGAAACAATGAAAATGTACATGGCCTTTAATTTTATTTTAAAAAGATATATAAACGGTAAAAAGTAAAATTTAATATCAAAAAAAAGAAAAAAGAAAAACAAATACATCATGAATTGTGTAGGCAATTGGATGAAACTTGAGAATATCATCCCGAGTGAGGTAACCCAGTCCCAAATGGACAGGTATGGTATGTACTCACTTATATGTGGATATTAGTTATAAAATCCAGGTACCATGCTATACTCCACAGACCCAAATAAGCTAAACAATACAGAAGACACTACCGAGAAATCTTGAATCTCACGTAGAAGGGATAATAAAATAGTCATAAGAGGCAGATGGAGAAGACAGATTTGCTGAGTTGTGTAAGGGAATCGGGATCAGGTGTGAAAGCATAGGAGAGATGGCTAGATGGCCGTGAAAATTATTGGAAATCTGCAACTGATAGTGGTCAGCAGGTGAGAAGATCTCTATGATGAGACAGAGACCTGAAATAAGGGAAGCATCCAAGAATCAATGGGGTTGACCTTGCTTATTACTCACTACATTGGGGTTGTGGAATCAAAAGAGGCCACCATCTGTAGCCAGACAGTAAACCCAGTGGAGTGATAGAAGCACCAATCCACCCACAAAACTCCCAATCTAAAATCTTTCCTGTCTCCAAGAAATGCAGGAACTGGGAATGGAAAAGAGACTGAGGAAATAGCTATCCAATAAGCTGTCCAGGTTGAGACCCATCCCATGAGCAAGCACCAATTCCTAACCCTACAATGATATTGTTATGTGTGCAGACAGGAGCATGTTGCCCTCTAAGTGGCTCCACCCAGCAGCTGGCTCAAACACATACAAGACACCCGCCAATGAATAGCAGATGGAGTTTTGGTATTCGTATAAAAGAATAAGAATAGTATTATTCCTAGTATTAAGTAGGAAACATTGTGGGCCCTGAAAGGGATGGGAACTCCACAGGACAATAATAGTGTCAACTAATCTGGACTCTTGGGGTTCTCAGGGTTTGAGCCACCAAAGAACATAAACTGCTACACTTAGGCCTTCCTGCACACAAGTCACAGATGTGCAGCTTGGACTTCTTGTTGGTCTCTAACTACTGTGACAGGCCTGTACCAAAAGTTGTTGCACTAACATTGGATATGTTCTTCCAGCTGCACTGCCTTGTCTGTCCACAGTGGGAAAAGAACTGCATAGCATTTTATAGACTGGACATGCCTTTGTGATAAAGGATTACTAGAGGGACCTCCATCCACTTAGAGGAGAAGGAGATGGGAGAAGGATTGTGAGAGGAAATGACTGCAAGGGGGCAGCAAGTGGGATGTAAAGGGAATAATTAAAAAAAAATAAATTGATGAGAGTGGTGTGTTGAAGTCTCCCATTACTATTGTGTGAGGTGCAATGTGTGGTTTGATAACAACCAGTTGTGCCAGCACCAATTTTTGAAAATGCTGTCTTTCTTCCACTGGATGGTTTTAGCTCCCTTGTCGAAGATCAAGTGACCATAGGTGTGCGGGTTCATTATAGCACTATATTTTTCAAATAAATTTTACACAAAGTAGATGAACCATCAAACTGAAACTTTTGCAAGGAGGATGTGTTGCGGTAAATATCTCCAACCCAAATATGCTCCGGCAATGAAAACACAACACAGTTAATATAATTACATGCTGTGCGCCTAGATTGGGCAAATCTACCACTACACTACCACCTTCCACAGCTTGTGAGACCCCTTAGAACTTGCAGTTTCTCCAGGCCATTTGCTTCTGCTCAGCTTTTCTCCTTCTTCTCTCCCCCTCACCTCCGGCTCCTCCTTCCCTTTTATCTGCCCAATCATCAGTTCTCATTTATTTTACAAAGATAGCAAGCAGGTTTATAGGAAATCACCTGAGTGCTGACTTATTCCTTGTTTTCAGCCACTCACAGGAGAATGGAATTAACATCAAATATAATTAGCTCCAGTGCTATAAAAAACAAGCATGGTTGGATCTTTAGAACTTGAATAAATTCTGGCAGGTTGCAGACCCAGAACAAATTATTTTCTATCATATTTATGACTCTTAATAGCCATATATTATCCTCCTTTGTCCCTGACCAAACAGCTTTGTGACAATTTAGGTGAATCATCTGGAATGTACTTGGAGAAATTTTTCTTTGGAATGTATTAATTTAGCAGATTACTAATGTCAATCCAGATATTTAGGACTTAAATCTCTACCAGATTTCTCTATGTGATAACCAACCTCTTCCAAGTTTTTACCAATTAATTTAAAGAGAGTCTTGATTAATGGCTTGCTTTCTTCTATTACTACACAATATATATATATATATAAACTGCTTCCACTCAGTGGGCTTTTATGTGATCCAATCTGTGTTACTGTTTCATGGTCACTGATAGTTGAATTCATCATGAAACACTTCTTGTCTTCTTTGAGGAGAGAGTTGTGAATCTCTGTCAACTGTTAAATTCTTGATTTTCAGAATCCTGTGGGTCAGGGACTATAGTTCCCACTATGCTAGGAGAACTGATCCCTAGGGAGAGTTACAAGGTTAGCATGATCCAGAAATGCTTCTACTTGGTAGTATTTTGGATGATCCCTGAGAGATTGCCCTTAGACCAAGAGGTTTTCAGTCTCTCAAGTACTCAGGGAAAGCTGTGAACAGGGCATATACATGAAAGAGGATGGTAAATGGAAAGGAAGAGAGTTGACATGCTGCCTTATTTAGATATGAGCATCCTGGAAAATTTCAGAGTTGGGGGAATAAAAGAATCCTAGTGAAGTATAAAACAGCCTGATGGAAATGCTTGCTGGAAAACATGCAAGAAAAAGATGAAAATTGTACACATAAGAATGCAAGAGTAAAGACTTCATGATTTAGAATCTCAACTATCATGTAGTCCATGGCCACCCTAGTATAGATGCCATCTAAAATCTTTCTGTTGCTCATGAGAATCTAATTTTAATTTTGAAGTCAATCAAAGATTAAAGTTTGTTTTTAAGAAAAGAAACAGGATGGTTGCATAGTTCATTGGGTGCAGTGTTTTCACAACATATTAGCGGCCCTCAGCTCAATCCCAACAAGCCACACCCAACAATACACATAATTTGGGTTATAATCCTAATACCTGGGGTATGGAATATAGAAGGTCAGAGGTATGATTTCTTACTTGCCCAAGTTCATAGAACAGCATCTGATAGTTGTATATGTTAACTTGACACAACCTACAATTACCTAGTAAGAACTTTGCAGTTAAGGACTTGGTAAAATTGTGTTAGCCTGTTGGTAGGTTTGTGGAGGATTGTCTTGATTGTTAACTGATATGGTAAATTCATTCTTAATGTAACTGCCTTCATTTCATTAGACTCTGGGCCCCACACTGCATAAAATCAGTGAAGAAATGTAGGTGAACATCAGGCAACAAACAGAAATGTTGGGTGTATTCTATCTCAATGCTCTTGACTGTAGATTGGATGTATGAATTCCTGCCTTACTTTCCATATGTAACTTGCAATTGTAATTTAAACAAAACCTTTCATCTCTTGTGTTTCTTGTGGTCAGGATATTTTATCATAGCAACAGACATGAAACTATATCCTTGTCTGAAATGACAGACAAGGAAATTCAAATTACCTTGATGGGCCCATAAGAAGAAACAGACACCCAACTTCATGTATCAGAGTTATAATATAAATTCTATTGCCTTTTCCCTCCTTTTCACTCTGAAATAATTCTCAGAGTCCATCCCATATCTCTGAGTAGTAGTAATGTCTTTTGAGGTTCCTGCAATGTGATCACCTTTTTATCTTGGTTAGACTATCTGTTTAATATATCTGTTGTTATCCACAGTCGTCCAGAATAATCTTAATTTCTATATCTACCATAGAGAACATTCTTCAGATTCTCTCCAGTTATTGTGGTCTGGAGAGTACCTTTAAATAGAAGAATATATATTCTAATTTTTAGTTCAGTTCTGACTACTGATATAGTGGTGTTTATGATCACAAAACCAATGGCTACACTGGGTATGATTGTTTATATTAAACTATAATGCAATAGTTAACACAAAGAATGGTAATTCTTTTGCATCAAACACTGAAATGGATGCCTCCCACCTCAAGGAAACAAAGAAGGTCAAGCTAAAATAGGAGTTAACAGAACACAGGAAATAATATCTTTAGAGTAGCAACAAAGTCTAAAGAATAAAAAATTCACATCAACAGAATAGAATTTATAGCTTGAGATCAAGGAAGAAAAGTTATTCTTAAGTTGTGCTAACTAAAGATATGTTCAACATCCTTAGTCATCATGGAAATGCAAATCAAAATGATCGTAAGATTTCACCTCACACCAGTCAGAATGGCTAAGTTCAAAAATTCACACGAAAGCAGATGCTGGTGAGGATGAAAAAGGGGAAAACTCCTGTATTGTTGGTGGGATTGTAAGCTGGTACAACCATTCTGGAAACCAGTCTGGCAGTTCCTCAGAAAATTGGAAATAGTACTACCTGAGGACCAAGCTATACCACTCCTGGGCATATACCCAGAAGATGTTCCAATATGTAATAAGGATACATGCTCCACTATGTTCATAGCATATATATATATGCTAATATAATATATCTGACAAATATATATTATTTTATAATACATTATTATATTAATATATATTATTATACAATATATTTTATAATATAATATAAGCTGGAAACAACCTAGATGTCTTTCAACAGAAGAATGGATACAGAAAATGTGGTACATTTACACAAGGGAATACTACTCAACTATTAAAAACAATAACTTCATGAAATTCTCAGGCAAATGCATGGAACTTGAGATATCATCCTGAATGAGGTAACCTAATCACAAAAGAAGACACATGGTATGAACTCACTGATAAGTGCATAATAGACAAAACTCTTAGAATATTCAAGATACAGCTCACAGATCACATGAAGCTAAACCCAGACAATACTGCAGATGCCAACAAGTGCTTGCTGACTGGAGTCTGATATTGCTGTCTCTTGTGAGGCTTTACCAGAGACTGACAAATGCAGAGGCAGATGTTCACAGCCAACCATTGGACTGAGGACATGGTCATCAATGGAGGCTTTAGCGAAAGGACTGAAGGAGCTGAAGTGGTTTACAACTGCACTGAAAGAACAACATATACCAACCAGACCCCACCAGAGCTCCCAGAGACTGAACTACCAACCAAAGAGTACACATGGAGGGACTCATGGTTCCAGCCTCATATGTAGCAGAGGATGGCCTTGTTGAGCATCAATGGGAGGAGAGACCCTTGGTCCTAAGAAGGCTGAATGCACCTCTGTAAGGGAATGTCAGGGCGGGGAGGCAGGAGTGTATGGGAGAGTGGGGGAACACCCTCATAGAAGCACAGGGACAGGGAATGGGACAGTGGGTTTTGGGGAAGGAAACTGAAAAGGAGATAATATTTGAAATGTAAATAAAGAAAACATCCAGTAAAATGCATAAAAAATAAATGTCAATAAAATCTTTTGACAAATTCTAGTGCAGAAGTTTAAAAATTCAGAAAAATGCAAAAAATTCTTCAGAAGTACCACATTAAACAATACACCCGATATTGTATGAGTAATATGACTTCTTATAAACCTTAAGGGAAATTGATTTCAGAAATAAAATGGATAACATTCTCCATGAAATATTACATTCAACAATATACCCATTATCAGATGACTCATATGACTTTTTAGAAACATTAGGAAAAATTGATTTCATCCTTTTAACACATAGAAATATATTTTTTTGAGCTCTAAATAGATTAACAGGAAAAGCTGATGAGAATTTAAGGATGAAAAAAAAAACCCTAATTTTTGTGTGCAAAATAGAGTATAAAAATAATTTGAGACAAATTTCAAAATAGAGTCAACTTCAGATCATTGTTGGGAACTACAGTTAATTTTATTGAATGTATATTTTGAATGAAAATATCATGATTTACCTGAGCACACACTGTGGACTATATTTGCACTGTATGAGCACACATGACAGAGGCAACAGAGGGGTCTGTTATATAGCTTGGATAGAGTTCTCAATCTCAGGATTGATGCTTTCTAACCTTTACATTTTTAACTGGCATATTCATAGATAATTAGGCGACCCAGTGTTTATCCAGCCAATGAGCTCACAGCAAGGGGTGTATGCCAAGGAACATGACTTTTTCAAAAGTCACTGGAGTTGAGGATCTATTTTTGTTGTTTTAAGAGAAGGAAAAAGATATTCACATAAATGGGTGCCAATCAAATGCAAACTAACTGCTAGCATCGTAACAAGTTGAAAAGAAATACTTTACTAGCAAATTTTCCTTATACCCTAGTGATAGCAGTGCTCCAATGGATATTTGATTTTCCTTTATTTCATTAGTCCAGATCACATACTGTGTGTGTGTGTGTGTGTGTGTGCACAAACAGGTTGTCAGGTGGCCTGTTGAAATTTCACTCCATTAGGACACTATATTTAGGAAATATCTAAAATGTAATGGAGTCAGTAAAGATATGGTAAAGGAAACACATGAACATAAGGATGTTCACAAATGTTAGGTAAAACAGGGAAGGGGCAAGATACTGGAATTTGATGATACCTTCCATTCTTAATTATTTAATCTATTAGTGGAAAGATATGTGAGACGTGTGAGAAGTTGGGAATGAAATATGACGTTAACATTTTACTTTATAGTTGTCAGGATAATGCTACAATAATCAAGAATGTTACCTTATACATAAAAAATGAAGCCCAATTTACATTTAGACATAATGGTGGGGTGAAGACCTCACCAGACTTGGTAGCAGTACCTTTCACTCTCTGATGTTCAGTGACCACCACAGTATGGGTTTCAATGACTTCTGCTTGTCCATCATGCTCAACCTGGCATGTCACTACCATGTTCTCCTCAAGGGCAGATATGTTCACCAAGAGACAGCTGATCCAGTTGTAAGTTCCATCCTTGTTTACTATAAGTGTAAAAGGTACTTCTCTCCGGGATATATTTCCATTCTCTAACCAGGTCACCTGAAACCTTGGAGGATAGAACTTCTGTATTTGGCAGGTGACAATTATCACATTCCATACCATTGTTGGCTGCTGGCTGATCTCCAGGGTGGGTGGAACTGAAAAGTACAGAAAGAACCTGAGATAGATGGAACCTAGGCACAGACATTCTCCAAAGAAGAGCTGAATGTTAAGGATCCACCTCTGTTGCAAATGCATTATGTATACAGAATGTGTGTTTTGTTCAGAGGAAGGCAAACATAAGTACAGCTCTTCTCACACAGGCACTCAGGCTGTGGTGGGGTGAGGATATGAAGAGGTAACATTTATAAGAAGAATTATTGGGTACACTAGGAAAAACTAAATGTCTAGAGGTTCTGTGCATGATATATGTGGTCCATAATTAGTATAGGTTTAATTTCTTCTGTAAAAATAAGTACAACTCCTATTATGTAGTGATCATACTCTGTGACCACCACCAACCCCCATCCATCTAGGTAGTATATAACAGTGCTTGCTAGGAATTATGAACAAACAATTCTGACTAGGTATGCTACTGAGCTAGGATTCAGAAACATCTACCTTGAATGAACTCAGAGATGTGAGCAATCCCTCTGAGAGGGGCTCGATCTAAAGTGACATGATCCACTTCACAGATGATCTGAGAGCGGACATCCCTAGGTTCCAACACCACCTGGACTGTGCTGGAAACTCTATAGGAGACACTTGTTTCTTCGGGTTCCACAGAAGTTTCCAAGTGAGAGATCTCATTTCCATTCTTGAACCACTTCAGCGTGAGGTTCCGCGGAAAGAATCCATGGGATCTGCATGTAAAGGCCACTGTCTGCTGAGGGACAGCTCTGGCTGCAGGACCGGAGACCATAGGTGAAGATGGTTTAGCTATAAAGCAGCATATAAACAAAGATGTCATTTTGATAGCCACCACTGATGACATAACATTGTGAAGAACCTTCCTAGATATTATCCATTAATTATTAAACATTGTTGTTTACTGTCAGGATTGTTGTTACCAGGCAACTAGGAACCTGCTGGTCTCCCATGTCATACCTGTGTCCAAGCAGCAGACATTAAGTCTTCATCCTCAATGTTTTGCCCCAGGTTTGTCCAGATCCTTCTCTGCTATACAATGTTCTGTGTCTCCAGAAGATAACACAAAGAAGGGCAAACCCAGGTGCAATTTGCCTGGGCCAAGGAAGGTAATTACAAATGTATTTCAAATTTCATATCACTTATTCCTGCTGGCCTCATGAATCCTCTACAATCTAAGGTAAATGTTCCTAGATTTACAATTATTGTAAGCTAGAAAATTACACATATAATAGTATTGCCACAAAGCTGGAACCCTTCCTCATTTCCTCTAGTTATTTTTATTTTTCACTTCCTTCCTTCCTTCCTTCCTTCCTTCCTTCCTTCCTTCCTTCCTTCCTCCCTCCCTTCCTCCCTCCCTCCCTTCTTCCTTCCTTCCTTTCCTTCCTTTCTTTTCTTTGTACCCATCTGCCTTATGTGTTCTCTCTGCTAAGAAATGAATTTAAAATTGAGAGTCTAACCATCTGCATGTCCATTTATAGGTTTCAGTTGTACTTAGTCTGAAGTAAAAATCAGAGATCGCCCTCCATCAATGAAGCCAGGTTTAATTCCCTTTCAAATTGGCAATCACAAGGAAAATAGATGCAAGCCCATTGATCAGATAGAAATAATCTCTAGTCTTAAAATCACACATAGAATTTGATTGTTGGGAGGAAGACACTAGGCTTTGTAGATGTCTTATGCTGTGGTTATTATGAATAGCAGGCTTCATTTGACAATTATACACAATTGTATTTGTACATATATGATTCCTTATTAAATGACCAGCCAGACAGGAAGATAAACAAGTGCTTTCTGAAGTCGGTATATCTAAATCTCGCCACAACTAATGTTCCTACAAGATTGAGGGAGTATAGCCAGTCACAAATTATTGGGAGTTTCTGGCTAATCTGATACTGCCAAGATTCTAGTAACCAAATCTTTGGTATGATTAAGATCAGAGTATATGTGGGTGGAGATGTTACACAGGCTAAAGTCAAAATTCATCTCACACTCACCAGGTGATTAACTAAATCCTGATCTTTAACTAATACATATAAACATCCCCTTTGATGGGACTCTGGTCCATTTGAGCATGGCTCTGACAGACCTTGCCCTTCTCCTTATACCCTCTAACTTATCAAAAGCCGTTAGATTACATACTAAAGCTAGAAACCAAGGTCTGTTTCCTTATTTGTCCACTTCCTGCTCCTGAGTCTGATTACCAAGGTCCAGCTATCAAGGTATTGAAGTCTGGCAATTAAACCTCCCTTTTTGGCTCATGAAATTAATATTCCCAATTAAAATTAAACACTTCATCATAACACAGTATTTCCAATTTTACCTATATTAATTGCCGTTCTTCTGTGTGTCACATCTGTCTCCTCTCTACCTAGATGCAGTCCTTCCTTATCTGGGACAAAGACTCCTCTCTCCCTGCTTTGTTTTCCTTTTCTCTGCCATCCTCTCTCTTCTGTTTTTGTCTCTTATCCACTGACCTCTATTACTCTGGGAAAATAAATTTTCTTTTGGATGATAGGTAGGTTTTGATAAGGACTTGAGCTGATACTGTTCCTAATATCCTTACATAAAAACTGGATTAAAAACCTCAGCCAGGAGGAAGACATAAAGAAATAGAGCGATGTCAGTGAGATGGCTTCAGTGGAGAACAACAGCTTTCTTTTGGGAAATGAAGGTGAAGTCACAGAAAATGATCTCTGAGATACAATGGTAATAAAAGACAAGTTTTTTTTCAGCCTCAGTATTTTAATCTGTAGCATGATGATGATCACAAATCCTTCAGAGGGAAAGAGGGGCCTCTGTATATCAATCAACACAACAACATGTAAAAATACAGTTAGTATATTATGACTGTTAAACCTTGGACAACTTAATGAAACTTATCCTTTGTTTTCCTTCTGTAGAATGAGGGTACCTATTCCCATTTTGAGGGTGCTATGTCTACCCAGAGAAACAGTGAATGTCCAGCATCAGCCTGTATAGCATCCCAGCACTGCTAGTCTCTGACATTTATCCAGGACAAGATCTTCAGCACATTCTTTCCCCTGCTAGCACAGAATATAGACTTGCTCCTATGAAGGAGTGAAGTCATACAACATACTTAGAGAAACTGTTGACTGTTAGGAAATATTTCATCACTGTAACTGTGCTACTAATGGGTCATGTGATCTTGGACATTCCATTTTCCCTATCTCTATTTCTACTTTATAAATCCAACTTGAGGATTTCTCGGCGAAATCCCTACTCTCGGTAGCTCTGGGCAGAAAGAGACCTTTGTTCCTGGGAACCGAGAGTCCTGCATATTCTGATTTATTTCTTCTTTATATTTTCAATACTGGAAACAATTGGCAGCTCTGTTTTATGGATGCTGCCCTGAGAATATATATGTAGGAAGAAAAGCATCTATTTTGTGTAACTCTATGAGGTAGGGATTGCCATCAACACTTGCCTCTTCTTTACCTGTTTACATGTCAGGTTTTTCTCTGAACTACCGAGTCTTCTCTAAAGCGAAGAGATGACCTTATTTTTATAGAACATGATTATGGAGAAAATCACATAACAGACACACAGTATACAGCAGTTGCTGATTGTTATCCAACCTTATCATTAAGAGCATCATTATAACTAATGAAGCATCATTATAACATATACACATGAAGCTAGGATCTCAAGAAGCTCTGGACTGTACTTTACATCAGTTTCTTGCTGGTTGGGGTTTCCTCTACTTTGCATTTCCTAGAACATTATTGCCCTTGTTTATGCTATGTATGAATTCCTGGTGAACCCATTTTCCTTGTCTCTCTTCACTGAAGTGTTGTGATAAGATTTGCTACACCACACCTTAGTGGAGAAACGGTAACATCTTTATAAAATGATACACTCTCAAGTGCCACAGCCCTCCTCAATAGGACATTTTTTTTTTATGGCCAGGGTAGTGAATATAAGAATAAGTCCACTCTGGACCTGTGTGGATGCAAACTATTAATGACTAACTACTGTTTTTGTAGCAAACATAAATGGAATATTCATGGCCTACCATCTTAAATATGCTGTCTCTTGCTGCTGCACTATTGTTTCTCATAAGGAATAATATGGGATGAGAGTATTGTTAACATGTGTGAAGCTTTCTGATAGTTACTGCATATTAGAATCTGAGTTTGAGGAAAAGCTTGAAATTTTGGAGGTGGTGATGAATAGAATTGGGGGTTAGGCTCATGAATTCTGACTCAACATCTCTTGTGAATCAGGCACCTAAGTGGAGATGGTGCCTCTTATTTGAACAGAAAGAGGTTGGCCAGGAATGAAAGGTGGATTCCTTGACAGATCTCAATACTAACTGGATATGTGATCATGGACAGAGCATTGACATACAGGTCTCACTTCTCTAACAGGACTGGGATGGATAGTGTGATTGTCTTTCATGCTGTAAAATTCTCAGGATCAAGACCTAGATAGAAGCATTCATGTATCTATCAGAAAATTCAATGTGAGGGCCTGGCTGCCTAATCTTGTGATTGAATATGATCCACATGGAGACTTCTCCAGGGAGAAACACAGGGAGTCAACATTGGCTCAATCCTTCAGTGCCTGTGAGAATAGGTCTCTTATACAAAATAGTCTCTGACAGTCCCAAGTCCCAAATAACTAGTTAGGCTAAGTAGAAAGGAGGGCTCAAGGGGAGATTCTTAAATCTCCCTAAGGTTGGGTAATAGAATAGATGCAGGAGACATTTGGTGGGGTGGGTGAGTATATAAACAGAAGGGATCATGTGGTGGTAGATAAAGGGAGGTGTATATTGGGATAAAGACTAGAATAGGGGGTGCATTTGGGAGATGAAGTTGAATCCTATCAATGGAAATGTCCAATAATCAGGAGGGATGACCCTAGTCAAGATGTCAAAATTAGTAATAAGGGGAATATGGAGCCTCAACTGGCCATCACATATATGATATGCTTAAGATTTTATGGTTGAATAATGTCATCCAAAAAGTAAATAAGAACTTTGTTTAAATTTAGGAATTAAAATATAATATATTTCTATATCACATTATATGTAATAAAATATGTCCTCTTGAAGAGCAGGAGCTTAATTAATCCAAGAATCACCTCTCTGGACCCTGAGTTATATTAATTTTATCTTTGATATAATAGTTTCCTATAAAGTTTGTGATTTCACACAACAGATATTTATCATTTTATCCTGTGTGGTTCAGAAGTTCAACTTTGGTGAGTCAAGGTAAAGAACATGGATTCACATATACCTAATGTCCAGGTGGGCCAGTTTCTGAGTTTCTGTCTTTGAACATGGTTTGGTCTCTCGAGGGTACTCTCCTATATCATCTGTCTTCTCATCACTGCACCTAGTTTACTGAGTCACTCTGAGTCTCACAACTCTGACAATTCTTCTTCCCTGGGCTTTGATGATCAGGAAAGACTGTCCTGTACTGAATTTATTACCCTATGCTACTTGTCCAGAACTATACAATCTTCATTTAAAATATGAAAAGAGCAAAGGGAACATAGGAAAAGCCATAAAGAAAGTGAAGTGTCTAGATAGCAAAATAAGAACACCTGGAAGCAGTAACCAAATATATGTTAACTTACACATTAAACTTACAAGGTATACAGAGGATTTGAGCATTTTATGAAAAAAATACAAATATAGAAATGGAAACAGTAACATTATTAGTCAGCAGTTCAGGGACAATAGTCAAAAACTGGGAAGAAAATAAATAATTTGGAATGTGGGCATATTATTGAAAAAATAGTGTCTTACATACTGCTAGTTTGAAAAAATAAAAGTATAAATTGAACATTGTGAACTAATTCCTTTGATATGAACTCAGAGAGAATCACACGAGTACACATTATAATAGAACTGACAAAAGATGACTACAAATCTGAGATAGAGTGAGAAATATAAGTTTCTTGGAGCAGGAAGAGAAATGTATGAATTTACACTCACTTCCTGAAAGGGGAAACCTCTAGCACATAGCACGTCCACACTTCTTCTCAGGTTCTTTGGTCCAGAGTTATGATAAAGTAAACCTATGTATATTAGGGTCCTTTCTACACATGTTTCTTACTTTTTCACAGAGTATTAGAGCCTTCGGACCTGTAGGAGAAATGAAGGATGAAAGGAAAATGTAGTACTTACCAAATACTGACAACTCAGTGCCACCTCCAGACTGAATCTCCATGTCAGGCTCTGATGGTCCTCTCTGGAACTTCACACAGTAGTAGGTACCCGAATCAGCAGGAGTGACATTACTGATACGGATGGAAAAGTCCAGGTTGCTTCTCTTTGTAACATCTGAAACATTTGTTATTCGGGGGAAGCGTTCTCCTGTGAACGAGTATATCAAGAGTCGACTTTGTCCTACACCCTTGAACCACCTTATGGGCCCCACAGGGAGGAGGGATGTCACTGTGCAGTTCAGAGTGGCTGACCCTCCAGCACCAACAAAAAATGATTTAACAGGTTGGATCACCTTCAGCTCTCTCATAGCTGCTCCTGCAAAAAACATCAGTTAGTTTTCATCTTGATGTAGAACCACAGGTTCCTCAAGTTTATAATTAAAGAAAAAAAGAAAAAAACCTGTTACTCACTAGAGCTCAGCAGGTACATGAGCATAGTTCTTCTAACTTGTGTATTTTAATACAGGATCGTAGTACAGAAGAGAAAATTGAATAACAGATACTTGCAACTTGGAAAGATTCTAATTGAAGCCCTAATTTTGTTAAGATTTATCATGCTTCATCCAGTATTTGCTTCTGTTTCCTTTTCTGTGAATGTGGTCTAGGGAAATTCTGTTACAATAGTGTTGAATGCGATTATGTGACTCTTTTACACCAAACAGATATAAATTTAAGTATTTAAGTATAGTGACTTATACATTTGATTACAAAATCCTTATGATAGCATTTGCTGTATCCGGTAGAGTGATAGTGTCATAGATAGGTTCTAATAACTTGCTCTCATCCACTATCTGAACCCTTCAATTCCCACTTCCTTGATTTAGAGCCCAAAGAAACAATCTCACACCTAACACAAAACTAAACCTCCTGACATACTTTACTTTCCCCCTGTCCACAGTTCCACTACTCAGGTGAACATTCACTGTACAGGTTCTGGCCATACCTTCCACAAAATATAAGCACCCTACCTACAGACTGAACATGCCACTCTCTTGGTTTGGAAGCCATGTCCCTAGCCACTGACACCTTCCCGTACACACTGACCCTGCCACATTTTTATACTGTACTCTTCCCTATTAGGACAGAGATTTACTCCTTATGTACACAGCACACAAGTCAGAAGAGGTAAGATCCCCACTTGCAATCTGAGCCTCATAATCCCTCCTTTCAGAACTAAATGACTGAAACTTTTGACACCTTGACCATCACTTTGCCTATGCTTCAATATGTTGTTAGATGGTTTGCCTTAGGAAGTTCTGCCTCATCCAACCCTTCAACCATCCCTCCATCTATCAATCCACCCATCCATTTGTCCATCCATCTGTCTGTCCATGCATCCATCCATCCATCCATCCAAATGTATATGTCTCTTTGTCTATATGTATGTGTGAAAGTAAATGTATGCATATAAGCATGTGTGAATGCTTGTGGAGCTGATTGTGGCACAGTCAAGCCCAGCCAGAGTGTGGGTATATATATATCTCCACATTTGCCTGTTGAAAGGATTTTACTTCCTTTCCTTTCCTTTCTTTCTGGTTCACAAAGAGTTAACCAGCTTAGCCATAGAGGCTTCCACCTGCCTGGACCTGGAAGAAAGCAATAGCAATAAAATTTCACTTAATTCTGAACTGCTAGAAAGCAGGTATTAATTGTCCAAGCCAGTGGGTTTTAAACACAGAGTAAGCAAGAAAAGTTTTAGAATTTTTTAGAAGTTATATGCAACAATCCAGTATAATTAGGGTGAGAAAAGGCCAGAAACAACCAGTCTTCAAAACTGCCTTTATATCCAATGATGTGTCCCACTTTAAATCATTCCAGGGTAAGCTGGCTCTTGGCACCAACACACAGTTATATTTCCCCACCATCCCATAGCCCCACACTCCTGTTATTAATGTAGATATTCATTGCTCAGTTGAAGGCCATGATAGCTAGAAGAAGTAAAAGTCATATCTGATATATTAACCCTCCTACTCTCTCAGTTTGGAAGTCATGGCCTAAGCCACAGATACCTCCTGCTCTCCGCTCTCCCCTGCCATGAATCTTCCCCTATTAGGACAGACAATGGCTATCTGGGTGTAGGCTACACACTGAAGAAAAGATATGATCCCCACCTGTCATCTGAATCCACCAACAACTTCTATTCAGCGTAAAAAGTCCCAAGCTTCTGATACTTCATCTTCTAACAGCTCCCTGTTGCCATAACTCATCTATACATAGATGGATAGTGTATTCTTATGTATAGGCCATATCACACAGAAGAAAAACATGGAACAAATGTCATGCTAACTACCAGAAATCTAGCCTCCATCTCTACTGAGATTTCCTGCTGAACCAAAGGTCATGTTGGGTACAAGGAATATAGACTACAAAAAACAGAAGACTAACAAGGAAAGAAAAGCAAGGAACAAATCACTATCCAACAACAACAAAGTAAGAAATCTGCTCCTAGAGTGATATTCATTCTAAATCCAGAGATGCAAGTGTAAGAACATAATCAACAACAGCCATGATAATACAAGGCATAACCAGAGTCCAGGTTTCTTACTATACCAATCCATAAATATTCCAATATTGCTAAAGCATAAAAAAATGATCATAAATCCAACTTTATGAAAATGATAGATATCCTTAAAGAGAAAATAAATGGATGAAATGGAATGGATGAAACTAACAAAAAAAAATCCTGATTATGGTAACCTAGACCTAAAATGATTGCATAATATGTACTCACTTATAAGTCGGTGTTAGCTGTAAAATAAATTATAATCATGCTAAAATCCAAAGACCCACGAGCTAAGTAAAAAGAAGGGCTAGTCTACTACACCAATCCCTGAATATTTCAACACACTAAATCATAACACAAATGATCATAGGTCCTGAACAACTTGGAATACCAGGGGAACCTCCATTCTGCATCCATCTCTCACACTGCCTTCATCAGAAATGCAGGTCCTGAGCCATATAGGTAAGCTTCCCTTTACAGTTCCATATTCACTGCTTGCTGAGCCCTCTGTTCTAAGCCAAGCTGTAATGACAAGTTGGTATTTCAGGGAGACCTCCATTCATCTGCCACCTCTCCCCTCACTGTCAACAGACCTCCAGATCATTAACCACACAGATAAGCTTCCCTTTTCCCACCAATCATGCCTGCTCTCTGAATCATTTGGGCCACACACACCTATGGTCGCTTAATCTTTGATGAAGACACCAAAACCAGCCACTAGGAAAAGAGACAAGTTCTGCTAGCTAAGTGGCAATCCATGTGTAGCAGAGTATAAATTGATCCATACTTATCTCACTGTACAAAGTTCAAGTCCAAGTTGATCAAGGACTTCAATTTAAAACAAAATAAACTTTTATTGTTAAGTCTAATTTTCACTATCCTGGGTTTTTTGTTATGCCAAATGAATTTGAGAATTGCTCTTTCTAACTCTATGAAGAATTGAGTAGGAATTGTAATGGTGATTGCATTGAATCTGTAGACAGTTTTCCACAAAATGGCCATTTTTACTATATTAATCCTGCCAGTTCATGAGCATGGGAGATGTTTCCATCTTCTGAGATCTTCTTCGATTTCTTTCTTCAGAGACTTGAAGTTCTTGTCATACAGATCTTTCACTTACTTGGTTAAAGCCATACCAAGGTATTTTATACTATTTATGACTATTGTGAAGGGTGTCTTTCCCTATTTTCTTTTCTCATCCTGTTTATCCTTTGTGTAGAGGAAGGCTACTAATTGGTTTGAACTAATTTTATATACAGCCACTTCCTTTCCAATTGGTATCTCTTTGCCGTCCCTTTGTTGTCTGGCTAGGGCTTTCAGTACTATATTGAACAGATAGGGAGAGAGTGGGCAGCCTTGTCTAGTCCCTGATTTTAGTGGTATTGTTTTAAGTTTCTCACCATTTAGTTTGATGTTGGCTACTGGCTTGTTCTATATTGCTTTTACCGTGTTTAGGTGTGGGCTTAAATTCCTGATCTTTCCAAGACTTTTAACATAAAGGGATGTTGAATTTTCTCAAATGCTTTCTCAGCATCTAACGAAGTGATCATGTAGTTTTTTTTTCCTTTGAGTTTGTTTATGTAGTTGATTATGGTAATGGATTTCTGTATATTGAACCATACCTGCACTCCTGGGATGAAGCCTATTTGATTGTGGTGAATGATCATTTTGATGTGTTCTTGGATTCAGTTTGGGAGAATTTTATTGAATATTTTTGCATTGATATTCATAAAGGAAATAGATCTGACGTTCTCTTTCTTTGTTGGGTCTTTGTGTGGTTTAGGTATAAGGATAATTGTGGCTTCATAGAACGAATAGGGTATTGTTCCTTCTGTTTCTATTCTGTGGAAGTTTGAAGAGTATTGGTATTAGGTGTTTTTTGAAGGTCTGATAGAAATCTGGACTAAAACAAATTGGGCCTGGGATTTTTGGGGGTGTGGGGGTGGGAGACTTTTAATGACTGTGTGTATTTTATTAGGGGTTATGGGACTGTGTAGATGGTTTATCTGATCCTGATTTAACTTTGGCACCTGATATCCATCTAGAAAAATGTCCATTTCATCCAGATTTTCCAGTTTTGTTGAGTATAGGTTTTTGGGATGATTTTTTGAACTTACTTAATTTCCGTTGTTCTGTCTCCCTTTTCATTTCTGATTTAATTAATTTGGATACTATCACTGTGCACTTCAGTCTGTCAGGCTAATGGTTCATCTATTTTGTAGTTTTTCACAAAGAACTAGCTCCTGGTTTTGTTGATTCTTTGTATAATTCTTTTTGTTTCTATTTGGTTGATTTCAGCCTTGAGTTTGATTATTTCCTCCAGTCTACTCCTCTTGGGTATATTTGCTTCCTTTTGTTCTAGAGCTTTCAGTGGTGCTGTTAAGCTGCTATTGTATGGCTCTCTCCAGTTTCTTTTTGGAGGCACTTAGAACTATGAAGGTTCCTCTTACCACTGTTTTCATTGTGCCCCATAAGTTTTGGTATGATGTGCCTTCATTGTCATTAAATTGTAGAAAGCCTTTAACATCTTTCTTTATTTCATCCATGACCAAGTTATCACTGAGTAGAGTGTTGATCAGCTTCCACATCTATGTGGGCTTTCTATTGTTTTTGTTGCTATTGAAGATCAGCTTTAGTCTGTGGTTATCAGATAGGATGCATGGTATTATTTCAATCTTCTTGTATCTGTTGAGGCCCGTTCTGTGACCGATTATATGATCAATCTAGTAGAAGGAACCATGAGGTGCTGAGAAGAGGATATATATATATATATATATATATATATATATATATATATATATTTGTTTTAGGACCAAATGTTCTATAAATATTTGTTAAATCCATTTATTTCATAACTTAACTTCTGTCAGTTTCACTGTGTCTCTGATTAGTTTGTTTCCATGATCCATTGGTGAAAGTAGGGTGTTGAAGTCTCCCACTATTATTATGTAAGATGCAATGTGTCCTTTGAGCTTTAGTGAAGTTATTTTTATGAATGTTGGTGCCCTTGCATTTATAGCATAGATGTTCAGAATTGAGAGTTCATTTTGGCAGATTTGTCCTTTGAGGAGTATGATGTGTCCTTCCTTATCTTTTTTGGTAACCTTTGATTAAAAGTCAGTCAAAGGACACTGTTAATAGGACAAAATGGCAACCAACAGATTGGAAAAATATCTTTACAAATCCTAAATCCAATAGAGGGCTAATATCCAATACGTACAAAGAACTCAAGAAGGTGGACTCCAGAGAATCAAATACCCCTATTAACAATGGAGTAGAGAGCTAAACAAAGAATTTTCAACTGAGTAATATTGAAATGCTAAGAAGCACCTAAAGAAATGTTCAATATCCTTAGTCATATGGGAAATGAAAATTCCCTGAGAATCCACTTCACACCAGTCAAAACGGCTAAGATCAACAACTCAGGTAACAGCAGATGCTGACAAGGATGTGGAGAAAGAGGAATATTCCTCCATTACTGGTAGGATTGCAAGCTGGTACAACCACTCTGGAAATCATTTTGGTAGTTCCTCAAAATATTGGGCATAGTACTACCTGAGGACCCAGCTATACCACTCCTGGGCATGTACCCAAAATATTCGCCACAATATAACAAGGTACATACTTCACTAAGTTCAAAGAATCCTTATTTACAATAGCTAGAAGCTGGAAAGAACCCAGACATCCTTCAACAGAGGAATGGATCCAGAAAATAAAGTAAATTTACACAATGCATTACTACTCAGTTATTAAAATAATGACTTCATGAAATTCTTAAGTAAATGGATAGAACTAGAAATTATCATTCTGAGTGAGGTAACCCAATCACAAAAGACCACATATGGTATTCACTCACTGATAACTGGATATTAGCCCAAAGGCTCAAATACCCAAAATATAATTCATAGACCACATGAAGCTCAAGAAGAAGTGTGAGTGCTTCAGTCCTTAGAAAGGGGAAAAAATGCCCATATTAGCAAAAACAGAGACAAAGTATGTAGCAGAGACTGAAGCAAAAAGGTCATCCAATGAATTCTCCACCTGGAGATCCATCCCATATGAACTCACCAAACCCAGACACTTTTGTGGATGCCAAGAAGTGCTTGCTGACAGTAGCCTGATATAGCTGTCTCTATAGAGGGGCTCTGCCAGAGCCTAAGAAATACAGAGGCGAATGTTCACAGCCAACCATTGGAATGGGGTCCTCAATAGAGGAGTTAGAGAAAAAACTGAAGGAGCTGAAGTGGTTTGCAACTCATTAGGAAGAACCACAATATCAACCAACCAGAGCTCCCAGGAAATAAACCATCAACCAAGGAGTACACATGGTCCCATGGCTTCAGCCACATATGTAGCAGAGGATGGCCTTGTCTGGCACCAGTGGGAGGAGAGACCCTTGCTACTATGAAGGCTTGAGGCCCCAATGTAGGGGAATTTGACGGCAGGAAAATGGGAAAGAGTGTGTGGATTGGGGAACACGAACATAGAAGCAGGGGGAAGGGTATAGAACAGGGGGTTTCTGGTGGGGGATGACTGGGAAATGGGATAACATTTGAAACATAAATAAAGAAAATATCTAATAAAAATCTGACTGTATCTGTGAACAATAAAGAATACATTCGTCTAGTAATTATCACAGAGAGTAAGCCACATGCATGCACATTTTATTATCTTTTGTATAACACCTTTATTAAATTCATTTTCTTTCAAACAAAACAAAACAAAACAAAACAAAACAACAACAACAAAAAACAGATAAACTGAATCTCATCAAAGAGAAAGTAGGAAAGAGCCTCAAATACATAAGCACCAGAGAACAATTCCTGAACAGAATATTAATGGCTCAGGCTCTAAGATCAAATATTGACAAATGAGATCTCACAAAAATTGAAAAGCTTCTGTAAGGCAAAAGACACTTTCAATAGGACAAATGGCAACCTAGATTGGGAAGAATCTTAACCAACCCTACATCTGATAAAAGATTGGAAATATTGGGAAAAATCTTTACCAAACCTACAAGTGATTAAAAGCTTATATCCAGAATATAGAAAGAACTCAAGAAGGTAAACTCCAGATAATAAAATAACGCTATTGAAAAATGAGGTACAGAGCTAAACAAAAAATTCTTAACTGAGGAATCTCAAATGGTCAAGAGGAACCTAAAGTAATGTTCATCATCTTTACTTTCTGGGTAATGAAAATCAAAATGACACTGAGATTCCATCTCACAACAGTCAGAATAGCTAAAATAAAAATTCAGGTGACAGCAGATGCTGGCAAGGATGTGGAGAAAAAGAAACACTCCTCCATTGTGGGTGGGATTGCAAGCTGTTACAACCACTCTAGAAATTAGTCTGTGGTTCCTCAGAAAACTGGACATAGTATTACCAGAGGACTCAACTCTACCACTCCTAGGTATACACTCAAAAGGTGTTCAGACTTATAAAAGTACACATGTTCCACTATGTTCATAGCAGCCTTATTTATAATAGCCAGAAGCTGGAAATAACCTAGATGTCCTTCAACAGAAGAATGGTTACAGAAAATGTGGTACATTTACAAAATGGAGTACTACTCAGCTATTAAAAACAATGACTTCATGAAATTCACAGGCAAATGGATGGAACTAGAAAACATCATCCTGAGTGAGGTAGCCCAATCACAAAAGACCACACATGGTATGTACTCACTGGTAAGTAGATATTAGGTAAAAAGCTCAGAATACACACAATAAAACTCCCAGATCATATGTAGCTGGAAAAGAATGAAGACCTAGGTATTGATGCATCAGTTCTTCTTAGAAGGGGAAACAAAATAATCAGGGGAGGTAGATAGAGGGAAGGAGAGACCTGGGAGGGAAGGAGGGAGGGAGGGAGGGAGGGAAGGAAGTAGGAAGAGGAGGAGGAGGAGGAGGTAGAGGAGGAGGAGGAGGAGGAAGAGGGAAAAAGTGACAGGATTGGGTATAGGAGTAGAAATACAGAGGGTCAGGAAAACGAAAGGATATGTGAAGCAACAGCAAATGGAGAACTGGGTGTAGCCAGTTGAAAGTGCCAGATTCCAGGAATGCAAGAGGCTCTCAAGACCCAGTAGGAATGGCATAAGCTGAAATACCCAACAAAGGTGAGAACCTGTAGAGACTATATCCAGAGGTTAGGCACAGCCCCCAGTTGAGGGATTGGCAACCCACCCATCTCAAAAATATTAACAAAGAATTGTCCCTGTCCTGCAGGGATAAAGAATGGAGCAGAAACTAAAGGGAAGGCTATCCAGAGACTGCCCTACCTAGTAATCCATCCCATCTGCAGACATCAAACCTAGACACTACTGCTAATGCCAAGAAGTGCTTGCTGACAGGAGCCTGTTATAGCTGTCCCCTGAGAGGCTCTGTCAGAGCCTAACCAATATGTATGAGGATGCTCACAAACATTGGACTGAGCACAGGGACCCACAATGGAGGAGTTAGGGGAAGGACTGTTGAAGCTGGAGGGGTTTGCAACCCTATAGGTAGAACAGCAATTTCAACAAACCAGAGCTCCCCAATCCCAGAGCTCCCAAGGACTAAACCGCCACCCAAAGAATACACAAGGAGGGACACATAGCTCTAGCTGCTTATACAGCAGAGGATTGCCTTATCTGATATCAATGGGAGGGGAGCCTCTTGGTCTTACGGAGGCTTGATGGACCAGTGTAGGGGAATGCAAGGGTCGTGAGATGGGAGTGGGTGGGTGGGTGGGTTTGGGA
Source organism: Mus musculus (assembly GCF_000001635.26). Classification (NCBI taxonomy): domain Eukaryota; kingdom Metazoa; phylum Chordata; class Mammalia; order Rodentia; family Muridae; genus Mus; species Mus musculus. Next base: position 15,847,894 of record NC_000069.6, read on the forward strand.
GCACCCTCATACAAGCTGGGGGGAGTGGTATAGGGGTTTACAAAGGGGAATCTTGGAAGACAGATAATATTTGAAAAGTAAATAAATAAAATAATCAATAAATAAAAAGAAAGAAAAGAAAAAGAAAAACCTGACAACATACTGGCACCATGCAGGTTATTACTAGTCCTGTTTGAAACAAATAGAAGGAACTAAAGCTCACTGGAGAGGGTCATGAAGAGCAGGGATATGTGGAAAACTGTTATAGATGAATCATTTCTACTCAATGTATCAAAGCTATAAGCTCACATTCCAGTTCAGGCAGTGCTCAAAATTCTGGCTCTATTATGTGAGACAATATTCTTACCTCTCCTGTGACAGTTCAGATAATTAACTGGAATCCTTTACTTTCAATGGTAAGAGTAGCTCTGAAGCAGGGAGATGATTCTATTGTTGGGGCATGCTCACCTTTAAGTCCCAGAAGCAGGATCAACAGCAGGACACAGTGAGGAATGTGGGTCCAGGCATCTAGGAGAAGCATGGTTGGTGTTAAGAACCCTGTTGGGACCAGAATCAGTTCTCATGAGATCTCAGGTTCTTACACGTAGAGAAAGGAAGTATTGTGACTTGTTCTGCATAAAGATCACTTCAATGTTATGTGAAAACAGGAACCATACTGCTTATTTTGAAATAGCTAAACAGTGTTGCATACAGCTTCAGGGAAGGAGTTCAGATTTACCATTTGTTTTTAGAGGGACTCAGATATGCATAACATAATCCTTTCTCCTTCTTTTGACCCTGAGCTTGTGCCATGTTGTCTCGAGTGTCTTGTCTTGGTAACACACCAGTTAGAATCCAGTACAAAAGAATGTTTCCCAAACACCTAAGATACTAGATGTTGTTGATTTGTGTCATATTCTTTTTCAGTGTCACATAAAGTTCTATCTCATATAATATTTGTAAGATCAGCCCAATGCTGGAATAAACCAGTGGTTCTCTGGGAATGATCCCTTGGATGTCCTTTACTGATATCAGTAAATGTAGTCCAAGAGAAACTTAGGAATCTTTTTGCTACACAAGCACAGTAAATTATGTTATAATTAGTATCAATTGCCAACTTCTCACAGAAGAAGGAAGCCACAAGAGACATCAGTGAGAAATTGTTGAAGTCTGACTATATCTTAGCCCATCTGTAAGGGATTATCTCAAGTTAACTGATTTGGGAAAACTCATCTTAATTTTGTGTCAAATATTGTCCTACATAGAGCATCTTGAAGTGTAAAATAGAGCCAGTAGAATACTAGCATGCATGCATTAATACATTGGTCTCTGCTGCTGTCTGTGGATATAATGTGACATCCTGAGTCAAGATCTTGCCACCCTGACGTCTTTGCAATGGAGAACTGTTATTTGGAGTTCTAAGCCCAAAAAAACCCATGATCTCTTAAATTGTCTTTGGCAGGGTATTCAGTCATATCATTTTGATTTCTTCTAGATAGCAAATTGGAACACTTTAGTAATTATATGCTTAATGGAGTTTGAAATGGTAAACTGCAAAGAATATTAAATAGCTTATTTTTGGAGCCAGGGAGGACATAGTGACACAATGATGTCAGAGTCCATTTTAGAAAGAAATAAGATATTTCAATTCTTACTCTATGGAGATAGGAACTAGGGAAAGAGGGGTATAAGTGCCTTCATCAATCTCAGATATGTTTGTAGGTTAATGAGCAGGAAAGCTAAGCCTCAAGATACAATTTATTTCCTGTAATGCATATATAAGAGCTGATTGCCAGATACGGCAATCCTCTGCTACATATCCAGCTGTAGCCGTGAATCCTCCCATGTGTACTCTTTGGTTGGTGGTTTAGTCCCTGCTTATCAGACATCAATGGGATGGTAGCCATTTGGTCCTGTGGGGGCCCAATGACCCAGCGTATGGGAATACTAGGGTGCTGAGGTGGAAGGTGGGTGGGTAGGGGAGCCTCCTCATAGAGGCAGGGGAGGGGGATGTGATGGAAGAATTGTGGAGGGGAAATGAAAGCAGGATACCATTTGAATTGCAAAAAATTAAACAACCAATAAAATGAATGAATCAATGAATGAATGAATCAATCAATCAATACTATTTGATTTGGAATTTCAGTGTGTGCAAATCTTAATCTTGACTGTGAACTCAACAGCTGAAAACAGGAACCTCAATTGAGCAATTTCCTACTTCATGCTGCCCCATGGGTAGCACAGACATGACTAATAAAATGTAGCAAGAGCCATGAAGCCAGCACATCTGTTTGACAAAGTCCGGCAAGGCTGAGCCAAAGGCTGTTTTAGCCACTGTGATGTCTTTCACCTTGGGTTTCTGAACTCTAATTGTTTCATTTTTCTAAGGTGAAATACTTCTAGTGGAATATGATGTTGTTGTTCTGGAAGCATATGAAAGTTAACTTTGAAAAGATTTTTTTTAGTCATATAATGAATGGTCCATGAATCGTTGTCTAGTGTCATAATATTACACACTAAACAAGTAGGGAATTGAAATGTACTTGTGTGGCTGAATTTGTGCCTCCTGTGCCCTTGGTATTTATTCTGAGTAGAAAATATATCCAAATAGTAGGAGAATTACATTTGTATTCATCAGTAACATAACCACTGACAGTCATTGCTCATAGTAAGTCCAGCAAAGACTAATGAGCACACTTTATGTGACAGCGAAGTAAGAGGGGAGTCAAGTGTTCACTATTGTGTATAGTTAGAATACTGGATATTTCTTGGTCTGTAGCAATTTCTTGCTAATCAAAAAATAGTTGTACACTATTGTGATACTGTTAAATGAAAACTTAAAATTAATAGTAGTAAGTGTGGGGCTAGTTTCTAGACAGCAAATTAACTGAGAAAGAAATTTGAAAAATCATTAAGGTGTGAATAAAGTGCCAATGTGGTCCCCTCAGTTTTCTGAGAAGGTAAGACTTCACCCAGTGAAACAGCAAACGTAAATATAAATAAGTTTCCATGAAATAAGGCAGATATGTTGTCTTTCTCTTTTTTGTTGTTGTTGGTTTTTCTTGTTTGTTTGTTTTGTTTTGTTTTTGGTTATTTTTTCTTTTTTTGTGGAATATTTTCTTTATTTACATTTCACATGTTATCCCCTTTCCCTGTCACCCCCCCAGAAGCTCTCTCTCCGCCCTCTTCCCCCTGGTTCTATGAGGGTGTTCCTCCACCCACCCACTCCCACCTCCATGTCCTCAAAGTCCCCTATCCTGGGGTATCTATCTAGCCTTCATAGGACCAAGAATCTCTCCTCCCATCGATGCCTGACAAGGCCATCCTCTGTTACATATGTGACTGGAGTCATGGGTCTCTCCATGTGTACTCTTTGGTTGGTGGCTTAGTCCCTGGGAACTCTGGAGGGTCTGGTTGGTTGATATTGTTGTTCTTTCTATGGAGTTGAAAACCCCTTTAGCTCTTTCAGTCCTTTCACTAACTCCTCCATTGGGGACCCAGTGATCAGTCCAATTGTTGGCTGCAAGCATCTACCTCTGTATTTGTAAGGCTCAGGCAGAGACACTCATGAGACAGCTATACATCAGGCTCCTTTCAGCAATCATTTCTTGGCATTCAATATAGTGTCTGGGTTTAGTGACTGTATATGATGTGATTCTACCCCATACCAATCAGAATAGCTAAGACCAAAAACTCAGGTGACAGCAGATGCTGAAGAGGATGTGGAGAAAGAAGAACACTCCTTCATTGTTGGTGGGATTGCAAGCTAGTACAACCACTCTGGAAATTAGTCTGGTGGTTCCTCAGAAAATTGGACATAGTATTACCTGAGGATCCAGCTATACCACTCCTGGTCATATACCCAAAAGATTCTCCAACATATAATAAGGACACATGTTCTACTATGTTCATAGCAGATAATAGCCAGAAGCTGGAAAGAACCTAGATGTCCTTCAATAGAGGAATGGACACAGAAAATGGGGTACATTTACACCACGGAGTACTACTCATCTATTAAAAACAATGAATTCATGAAATTCTTAGAAGGAACTGAAGGGGTTTGCAGACCCATAGGAAGAACAACAATATCAACCAAGCAACCCCGCCCCCCAGAGCTTCCAGGGACAAAACCACCAACCAAAGGGATTTATGGCCCAAGCTGCGTGTGTAGCAAAGGATGGCTTTATTTAACATCAGTGGGAGGGGAGGCCCTTAGCCCTGTGAAGATTCAATGCCCCAGTGTAGGGAAATACCAGGGCAGGGAGGCAGGAGTAGGTGGGTAAACACCCTCATAGAAGCAGGGTGAGGGTGCATGGATAAGAGATTCTGGGGCAAGGAAACCGGGAAAGGTGATAACATTTGAAATATATATGAAGATAATTTAAAAATAAAAAAAAAAATGACTGACAAGACTGTTGAAAAGTCCAGCTAGTGGGGGCTGGCTAAAGACCCAACAAGAATCCCCAAGCCATATCCTGATGCTTCCACCCTGCTCAGGATGGAAGACAGAAAGAAGCCTAACAAGGCTGCCCTCCAAAAGGCCCAACAAGCAGCTGACCGAGTCAGAGGGAGATACTTATACTCAGCCAATGGAAAGAAGCTGGGTACCCGTGTGGTTGGTTAGGAAAAGGCTGGCAGAAGTTCTGGAGGAGGGTGACCCCATAGGAAGACTAGTCTCAACTAACCTGGACTCCCAAGATCTCTCAGACACTGAGCTACCAACCAGGCTGCACATACTAGTTGGTACGAGATCCCTGGACCATATGTAGCAGAGGACTGCCTGGTCTGGCCTCAGTGAGAGAAGAAACACCTAACCCTAGAGAGACTTGAGGCCCCAGGGAGTGGGGAGGCCTTGTTGAATGGGTGATGGGACATCCTATTGCAGATGGGGGATTGGGAGAATGGGATGAGGAAGTGTTGAAGGGTGGTTCGGGAGGAAACTAATGACTGAACTGTAAAAAAAAAAAAAAAAAAAAAAAAAAAAAAAAAAAAAAAAAAAAAAAAAATTAAAGATAATTTAAAAACAAAACAAAACAAAACAAACAAAAAAAATGAGGCAACAGCTCCATTATAGAGACCTGAAAACTAAGGACTCCTACCATAGATTCTAGAATAGGAGAATTCTAGTTCTTAAGAGAATCCTAACAAAAAGATGACAGAAATGAGGCCATAACTCACCAAATCCTTAGGAGTAGAACAAAAGTTGAGAACGATGTTCTCTAGGTTTAAGAGTTCATGTACTCTCTGTTTTGAACAGACTGGGGCCTTTCATTTTGTGCTTTCCAATCATTCCCCTTTGAAAAAATATGGCTACCCTTTGCTTGTCCCAGTGTTTCATTTATATGTAGATGATTTTTAGTGATTTCAGTTTTACAACTGAAGTGAATTTGCCCCTAAATAGTTCATGCCTTGAGTCTCACCTATATTTAATATGAGTGGTCTTTTGAGTCAGTGCTATAAGAAAGGGTTAAGACCTTGAGATTATTTGAACTTAATTTATGTGTTTAGACACACATTTGTGAGAAATGACAGAATGCTATGGTTCCAATCTATCCTCTAAAGTTTGTGCATATGTCGAAAAATTAATCCTCTAATTTTAGGATAATAGTATTTGGTGAGAGGTCTTTGGAGTTAGTTAGATGAGATCCCATATACAACCACCAAACTCAGACACCATTGTGGATGCCAACAGGATCCTGATATAGTTGTCTCCTGAGACACTCTGCCAGTGCCTGACAAATACAGAAGTGGATGTTCACAGTCATCCATTGGACTGAGAACAGGATCCCCAAGAAGGAGCTAGGGAAAGTACTCAAGGAACTGAAAGGGTTTGCAGCCGCATAGGAGGAACTACAATATGAACTAACAAGTACCCCCAGAGCTCCCTTGGTCTAAACCACCAATCAAAGAAAATACATGGTGGGACTCATGGTTCTAGCTGCATATGTAGCAGAGGATGGCCTAGTTGGTCATCAATAGGAGGAGAGGCCCTTGGTCCTGTGAAGGTTCTATATTCAGGGCTAGGAAGTAGGAGTGGGTAGGTTGGTGAGCAGGGGGAGGGGATATGGAGTAGGGAGATTTCAGAGGGAAAACCAGGAAAGGAGATAACATTTGAAATGTAAATAAAGAAAATATCTAATAAAAAAATAAGAAGTGCAAAGACAAAAACAAACAAAGAAAGGAAGAGAAAAGAAAAGGAAAGGAAAGGAAAGGAAAGGAAAGGAAAGGAAAGGAAAGGAAAGGAAAGAAAAGAAAAGAAAAGAAAAGAAAAGAAAAGAAAAGAAAAGAAAAGAAAAGAAAAGAAAAGAAAAGAAAAGAAAAGAACTCCATGAGAGCATTGGCAGCTTTATTAAAAACAGACCCAAGCTGGTTCTCTTGTCCTTCTTTATATTGTTATTGTACATGTTGTTATTGTACATCAAGAAAAATCCCAGTAAGGCTAAACAAACACCAGACCTTGCTGTGTACATTACTATCACTTGAAGTAATAGAAGAAAATCTAAAAAGACTACCTATTGTATATCATAGAATCTAGAGGAACATGAGCCACTAGAAGTCTGTTTTACCTTCAAATCATTTACTATCCCTGTAAACTTGTCTACAACTTCCTTGCTTTAATCTCTTCAGTGTAATCATCAATCGTCTGGTCTTTCTTTGAGTTTTATATTTTCTGTGGCTACATATGTTAAACTTGTATGCACTTTCATGTCTTCTACTTTTAATCCATTTATTACCTATTTACTAGCAATGATTAAGTTTCAAATCTATATTGGGTGAAGGGGGAAACTTGTCGATTTTCTCTCTTCCTTCCTTCATTTACTATTTTCCCCCCTCTACCCTCATCTCTCCTGTCATCCTCTTTCCATCCTTCATTCCTTACCTCCCTCCAGTTTATTCTTTCCTTCTTATTTTTGTTTAATTTTTACAGTGGTTCTGAGAATTGAGTCCAGTGCTTCATGAATACTAAGCACTCCCAACATTACCAAGCTCCACCATAGCCCCAGTCCCGAGAGAAAAGGAAATGAAGCAGTGCATTAAGAAGACTCGACAAGTAGACCTGGGACCTTACTTAGGTATTGTAATCATTTACTCATAGTATATAAAGATTTATACTCTTCAGAAACTACTATTTCAAAATTAGGGATTGCTAAAATATTTGGACCCTAGCTTTAAAATCTTGCTAAACAAATCTGGAATAAATAAATACTTGAATGATGTATCAAAAGTAAGGATTTCCCATGATTCAATAGTTTAAAATATTTACTACATAACAACGAATGTTATTTAGCTCTGCATTATATTTCAAACACTGGTGGAACTAAACGGAATTTAGGTAAGAGACACAGTATAAAATATTCATAATCCTAGAGAATATAAATTGAAATGTAAGAATAAAATGTTGGGCTGGAGAGATGGCTCAGCAGTTAAGAGCACTGACTGCTCTCAACCTTCCAATGGTCCTGAGTTCAAATCCCAGCAACCACATGGTGGCTCACAACCATCTCTTCTGGTGTATCTGAAGACAGCTGCAATGTACTTATATATAACAATAAATAAATCTTTTTTAAAAAGAATAAAATGTTAATTTTTGTGAATTTTATATCTTGATTTGGCTCAAAAATTGTAATTATAATGTATGTACTTCAATATAATGATATGTGATATATTATAATGATACATATTATAGATATATAGAGTGTCGTGATATGTGAGATAGTGTTTGGAGGGAGTAGATTTGAGTATTCAATTTCCAGTGAAGAAAGAATAGAAGAAACTGAAGTTTCCCTCAGTTATTTCCCTTAATTTTTTTAAGTAAATAAACTTCTATGTGGAACTTGAATATATGGCTGTAGTAAAATAGTTCCTCTATCAAGATATGGATTTAAAACTTTAAAAACCAGAAAGCACAGTATTGGGCTTCAGATAAAAATGTAGTTCAGAACAAGAGAGGGATGATTTCTAGCTTAGTGGTCTTCCCTGTTGCTGAGATGAAATATCTTGATACAAGTAATTTAAATGAGGAAGTCCTTTATGTTGAGTCACAGTGGGAAGGTATATTACATTTTACTGGAATCACATTAGTAAGAGCTTGAGACATGTGGTCATATATGATTTACACAGTCAGGAAGAAGAAAGAAATGAATGCTGCAGCTTTGCTGCATCTCTTTGTCCTATTCAATTCAGAGCTTGGGTCCAGGAAATGGATCCTCCCACTTGGGAGGTGGGTCTTCCCTCTTCAAATTGCCAAATTGCCAAATCCCTCACATAGTTGGCCATGGGCAAACCTAAGATAATTCTCACCTTTGTGTCTAGAACCTTGTTGCTAGGTGAGATCTACCCCCACCCCCAACACTCTCAGAACGCTGCAGTGGAGATTGAACAGAAGCTTATGATGGAAAAGGGTTTGGAAATGAATATGATAGCCCTTGACCTCCCTCAGAGACCTATGTGCCCTATTTCTATGCCAGTTGTGACAGTTTGGATGGGAATTGTTCCTGTGGGCTAATATGTTCAAATAATAGGCAGTTCATGGAACTGTTTGTGGAGGGTTAGAAGGTGTATCACTGGGAGCAGGATTTAGGTTTCAAAAGGCTCATGGCATTCCCAGCATGTAGTCTACCTCATGCTTAAAGTTCTGGAGTGTGAGCACTCAGTTGTTTCTGCTGCTTCCTTTGATACATCATCATGGTCCTTTAATTTCTGGAATGATAAGCCAATGTAGTTTCTTTCTTTTATATTTTTACTTGTTCATGGTGTTTATAACAGCAATAAAATGGTAACCAACATATCAGTATAACTCTTACAGTTGTTTGAATACTTTTCTCTCCAATAGACTCATGTCTTTGAATGCTTGGTCCACAGGGAAGGGCAATATTAAGAAATGTGTCCTTATTCAAATAGTTATTTTATAGTTGGAGGAAGTGTGTTATTTTGGGGTTAGGCTTGGAGGTCCTATGCTCATGTTCCACCCAGTGCATAAGGGAAAATTATACTCCTGGTTTCTTGGAGATCAAGATGTAGATGTCTTGACATCTTTTCCAGTACCATGTCTCTCTGCCATTCTTGCTATGATGATAATGGACTGAACCTCTGAAACTGTAAACCAGACCAATTAAATATATTCCTTTATAAAATTTCCCTTGTATGGTGTTTGTTTATAGCAATGGAAACCCAAACTGAGTTAACTCTATATTCTCACATGACTAGCAATGCTACTTTTGCTCTATGCAGTCTTATAGAGTATATCAATAAATTATTGCCAAATGGGGTCACTTCAAAGAACTGGTTCTATTTCTGTCTCTAAGCATCTATTTGGTGCTTCCTTCTGAGAAAACTGGTTGTCATGGCAGAGCCCAAGGTGACTTTTGTTGTCCTGGGCAGTGAGACTGGGCAAGGTGCTATGTATCATCCAGAAAGTTTGTACATTTCTTTCTTGCTGATGTCCTGTCCCACTGCTAAAATTGCAACAAAACAACAGATATTAATTTCCTCATAATTCTTCATATTAAAAGCTCACATCCAAGGTGTTAACAGATCTACTCTCTTTAATTGTTGACACATTTTCTCCTTTTTTGACATGCAGTCTTCCTTAGCTTGTGTATTCTTCAATTCTTTCAGCAAACCAGTCATTTTTGATTGAAACCTATCCTAAAGATCTTAATTGACCTTAATTTTTTCTGTAAAGATTCTAAAACTAACATAGTCATATTCTGAGTATCAGAGTGTAGCATTGACATATGTCCTAGATATATTTCATCTATAACATTTCTACAAACATCCTCTTGACTTTCTCCAGTATTCTTTATTTTTCTGCTTCTTGTGACATGTAGGATTAGGCACACTGGAGGCCTGTTTATGCTTTCCTAGAGTGCATTTCCTGCAGTCTTGTCATGAATCCAAATCCATCACCTCATATTTGGATCTAGCAGGTCTCAGGATAACCATTTAAGACATAGAGGACCAATATCTAAATTTTTTTATTAAACAATTTTCTATTAGATATTTTCTTCATTTACATTTCAAATGCCACCCTGAAATTCCCCTATACACTCTTTCCACCCTGCTCCCCAACCCATCCACTCACTCTTCCTGGCCCTGGCATTCCCCTGTACTAGGGGCATATAAACTTTGCAAGACCAAGGGCCTCTCCTCCTAATGATGGCTGACTAGGCCATCTTCTGCTACATATGCAGCTAGAGACACACGCTCTGGGGGCACTGGTTAGTTCATATTGTTGTTCCACCTATAGGGTTGCAGACCCCTTCAGCTCCTTGGGTACTTTCTCTAGCTCCTCCATTGGGGGCCCTGTGTTCCATCCAATAGATGACTGTGAGCATCCACTTCCGTATTTGCCAGGCACTGGCATAGCCTCACAAGAAACAGCTATATCTGGGTCCTTTCAGCAAAATCTTGCTGGCATATGCAATAGTGTCCATGTTTGGTGACTGAATATGGTATGGATCCCTGGGTGGGACAGTCTCTGAGCATCTAACTTTTAAAGACATTATCACTACATTTCACAGAGTGCTGGGCCATTCCTAAATGAGCTCAGATGATTTTAGCATCTTGTGCTCCATACTTGTCAAATCTGCTCCATATCTCTCTACAATAGCTTTCACTATTTTCCTATTATCCTTTTCACTTGGATAGAGAGGGAATGAGCCAGAGAGAGGAATTTCCTACTATAACCTATCTTATTCACAGAAGAAGCTCAGACTTAAATCTGGGGCATTCAATTTGAAATTTCTCCTTTTACTATTCTTTTCATTTGCTCTTTCCTTCCTTTTGTTTTGGGGTGGGATTGAAATCACTGTCTCACACATGCTAAATATGTGCTCACTCTTAAGTTACTAACCCCGTTCAACCTCCAACATAGACTCTTAACTACTGTGTGCTACCAGGCTTTTCATAATAAGTTAACTGCAGAAAGAATTTTAAAATGCATCAAAGCGCTTAGAATTAATCACCCCTTTGTATCCTTATGATGAATAATAATGGTCAACATGATAAAAGAAAAAACATTGTCTTTACTCATGCTTGCTGTCCAACATGACATCTGATTTCACAAGACACCTGCACAGTCATTTGTGTGATTTACTTATATCCAAGATTTTCTTTATAATCATGTTGAACACTGAGAAAACAGTTAGATGACTACAGTCAAAACTACAGTCTGTGTCCTCATATTCTCATAAATAGTGTGTTGTCTTTCTATCACTGCAAAGACATTGCCAAACTTTCAGTGTTAAATTTTCCTGTCCTGAAAATGACCTTATATAAGGCACAGGAACAATATCTGAATTAACAAAATCAGAAAAGAAAAATGAGACTACACAACAGATCTTGAGAAAGTCCAAAATATCATCAGGTCCTACTAAAAAAAAAAAAAAAAAAAAAAAAAAAAAAAAAAAAGCTATACTCAACAAAACTGGGAAACCTGGATGAAATGGACATTTCCTAGAAAGATACCAGGTACCAAAATTAAATCAGGATCAGATTAACAATCTAAACAGCCCCATTTCCCCTAAAGAAATAGAAGCAGTTCTTAATAGTCTCCCAACCAAAAAAGCCCAGGACCAGATGGGTTTAGTGCACACAGTTCTACCAGACCTTCAAAGAAGACCTAATTCCAACTCTTTTCAAATTATTCCAAAAATAGAAACAGAAAGTACTCTACCCAATTCATTTGATGAAGCCAAAGTTGCTCTGATACCTACACCACACAAAGATCCAACGAAGAAACAGAACTTCAGACCAATTTCCCTTATGAATATCGATGTAAAAGTACTCAATAAAATCCTTGCAAACTGAATCCAAGAACACATCAAAACGATCATCCATCTTGACCAAGTAGGCTTCATCTCAGGGATGCAGGGATGGTTTAATATTTGGATTTCCATCAACATTATCTTTTATATAAAGAACCTCAAAGAGAAAACCAACATGATCATCTCATTAGATACTGAACAGCATTTTACAAAATCCAACACCCCTTGATGATAAAAGTCATGAAAAGATCAGGAATTCAAGGCCCATATCTAAATATAATAAAGCAATCTATAGCAAACCAGTAGCTAACATCGAAGTAAATGGAGAGAAGCTGGAATCAATCCCACTAAAATCAGGGAATCGATAAGGCTACCTGCTTTCTCCATACCTACTCAATATAGTACTTGAAGTCGTAGCCAGAGCAATTAGACAACAAAAGGAGGTCAAGAGGATACAAATTGGAAAGGAAGAAGTCAAAATATCACTATTTGCAGATGATACAATAGTATATATAAGTGACCCTAAAAATACCACCAGAGAACTCCTAAGCCTGATAAACAGCTTCAGTGCAGTAGATAGATATAAAATTAACTCAAACAAATCAGTGGCCTTTCTCTATAGAAAGGAAAAACAGGCTGAGAGAGAAATTAGGGAAACGACACCCTTTACAATAGTCATAAATAATATAAAATGCCTTGGCGTGACTCTAACTAAGGAAGGGAAAGATCAGTATGACAAGAACTTCAAGTCTCTGAAGAAAGAAATCAAAGATCTCAGAAGATAAATATATCTCCTATGCTCATGGATTGGCAGGATTAATATAGGCAAAATGGCTATACTACTGAAAGCAATCTACAGATTCAATGCAATCCCCATCAAAATTTCAACTCAATTCTTCACTGAGTTAGAAAAGGCAATTTGCAAATTCATCTGGAATAACAAAAGACCTAGGATAGCAGAAGCTATTCTCAACAATAAAAGAACCTCTGGGGGAATCACCATGCTTGACCTAAAGCTGTACTACAGAGCAATTGTGATAAAAATTGCATGGTACTGGTACATCCACAGAGAGGTAGATCAATGGAAGACAATTGAAGATGCAGAAATGAACCCACACACCTATGGTCACTTGATCTTTGATAAGGGATCTAAAACCATCCAGTGGAAAAAAAGACAACATTTTCAACAAATGGTGCTGGCACAACTGGCAGTTGTCATGTAGAGGAATTTGAATTGATCCATTCTTATCTCTTTGTACAAAGCTCAAGTTTTAGTGGATCAAAGAACTCCACATAAAACTGGAGACACTGAAATTTCTAGAGGAGAAAGTGGGGAGAAACCTGGAAAATATGGGCACAGAGGAAAAATTCCTAAACAGAACAGCAATGGCCTGTGCTGTAAGATTAGGACTGGACAAATGGGACCTCATAAAATTTCAAAGCTTCTGTAGGGCAAAGATACTGTCAATAAGACAAAAAAGGACACCAACAGATTGGGAATGAATTTTTACCCATCCTAAATCTGATAAGGGACTAATATCCAATATATACAAAGAGCTCAGGAAGCTGAACTCCAGAAATTCAAATAACCACATTAAAAATGGGGTACAGAGCTAAACAAAGAATTCTCATGTTGGGAGCCATTAAGACAACACAATTGTCCTGATCTCTGAATTGGGCCTCTCCAAGAAGAAAAGGGGGTCAAAAGTGGGCCACCGACGTACCGCTCCAAGAACAACCACAGATTGTTCCAGCCCTAAGTCAGCACCGGATGTCCTGACCTCAAGATGTACCCTGATACCACCAAGTTCCTGCTTCCCCCTATAGTTGCCAAAAGAAAAATTTCCGCTGCCCCTTTCCTCCTGCTGAGAAGTACTTCCTCTTTTTCTGGTGCCCCATTTCTCCTGCTGAGAAATACTTCCCCTTTTGCTTGTGCATTTAAGCCTTGAGCCTTGCTAATATAATGAGACCTTGATGCTACTCAGACTGCTTCCATGTGTCGTTCATTGCACAAGGTTCTCGTCTCTCTAACCCCCATTTGGTTCTTAGGAGAAGTTCCCTTGAGACCCTCGAATAACTGGACCTGCTGGACGGGTCATTCTCAACTAAGGAATACTGAAGGGCTGAGAAGCACTTGAAAAATTGTTCAACATCCATAATCATCAGGGAATTGCAAATCAAAACTACCCTGATATTCCACCTCACACCAGTAAGAATAGCTAGGATTCAAAATTCAGGTAAGAGCAGATACTGGCGAGGATGTGGAGAAAGAGAAACACTTCCTCATTGTTGGTGGGATTGCAAGCTTGTACAACTACTCTGGAAATCAGTCTGGTGGTTCCTCAGAAAACTGGACATAGTACTATAGGAAGATCCAGTAATTCCTCTCCTGGGCATATACCCAGAAGATGTTCCAACTGTTAATAAGAACACATGCTCCAGTATATTCAAAGCAGCCTTATTTATAATAACCAGAAGCTGGAATGAACCCATATGTCCTTCAACAGAGGAATGGATGCAGAAAATGTGGTACATTAACACAATGGAGTACTACTCAGCTATTAAAAACAATGAATTTATGAAATTTTTAGGCAAATGGATGTATCTGGAGGACATCATTCTGAGTGGGGTAACCCAATCACAAAAGAAGTCACTTGATATGCACTCAATGATAAGTGGATATTACTCCAGAATACCCAAGATACAATTTGCAAAACACAAGAAAATCAAGAAGGAAGACCAACATGTGGATACTTCGTTCCTCCCTAGAATAGGGAACATAAAACCCATGGAAAGAGTTACAGAGACAAAGTTTGAGCTAATACAAAATGATGGACCATCCAGATATTGCCACACCCGGGGTTCCATCCCATAATCAACCACCAAACCCAGACACTATTGCATATGCCTACAAGACTTTGCTGAAAGGACCATGATATAGCTGTCTCTTTTGAGGCTATGCCTGTGCCTGGCAAATACAGTGTGGATGCTCACAGTCATCTCTAGGATGGAACACAGGGCCCCCAATGGAGGAGCTAGAGAAAGTACCCAGGTACCCAGGTAGCTAAAGGGGTCTGCAACCCTATAAGTGGAACAACAATATGAACTCATCAGTACTAAGAGTACCCCCAGAGCTCATGTCTCTAGCTGCATATGTAGCAGAAGATGGCCTAGTCTGCCATCATTGGGAAGAGAGCCCCCTTGGTCTTGCAAACTAAAGTTTGTTTGTATGTCCCAGTACAGATTAATGCCAGGGCCAAGAAGTAGGAGTGGGTGGGTCGGAGAGCAGGGCAGAGGGAGGATATAGGGGACTTTTGGGATAGCATTTGAAATGTAAATGAAGAAAATAATAATAATAAAGAAAGAAAGAAGTGGGTATAAATATAACCAAAACAGAGAGTTGACAATGTTCTTATATTTAATTTACTTGCAACACTTCTCTGGTCTTCACTGAAAATGCTCTCTCATTGCTTTGCCTTGCAATTCTTCACTGATCCTTTGTTTGCTGTGACTTCATAGAGAGAAATGCAACTCAGAATTTCTCCTGGTGTTCCAGCTGCAGTTTGATACTTCCCCAGATTCCTGTAAAGTTTGGTAAACCCTTGAGCTCTCTTCCGGATCAAGCCACTGCTACTGATTCAGATTTGGTCTTTGCCTATTACCCTGGACTGCAGATACTGATTTGTGTTTGATTTTTTAGATAGAACTGCTGATATCCTGAGAAGAAGGATTGAAATTGCCCCCAAATAATTGCATTCAAACAGGTCCACCACTCCTATTTCCTATTAACCTTTCTTTTCCCCTACCTCTGATTGTTGGAACATTTACTTAAGAAGGCTTTGAAAAAATCTAAGTCTACAGGGTTAGGAATATGCCTGTGCCCCTGAAGTCAAAACTTAGCAAACATGCATTCTTGTTCCTATTTCATACCCACAATTAAGTAAGAAACTTTCATCTACCATGTGCTTCTATAACTTGAGGATGAACATAGCAGCACTGTAAAGGAGCTAGTCAGCCATATGCTGAGTCCCAGAAAGTGTAAGCCAAAAAAGCCCTATCTCATTCAGAATAATCATATCAGGTATTTGCCACAACAAAAGTAAGACAAGAATCTTTATTGTTTTGTTTTGTTTTGTTTTGTTTTGTTTTGTTTTGGTTTGGTTTGGTTTGGTTTGGTTTGGTTTGGTTTGGTTTGGTTTGGTTTGGTTTGGTTTGGTTTTTTCTAGACACAGTTTCTCTGTATAGCCCTGGCTGTCCTGGAACTCACTTTGTAGACCAGGCTGGCCTCGAACTCAGAACTCTGCCTGCCTCTGCCTGCTGAGTTCTGGGATTAAAGGCTTGCACCACCACCACCTGGCTCAGAATTTATAATTACATCAACATCTATGTTTACATAGCTGGTCCACATCCAGGTTCATATCCACATCTATGTCTAGATATATATCCACCTTTAAATTAATACCTATCCCTGTAAGTCTATTCAGATACTCTAATGTGAGTCAAATCATATATGGCTCAAGAAGGTGACTAATAGATTTGCTATTTCATAAATACTATGTGGCAGGCACCAACTCTGACTAATGTGAAAATATAGTCCAGTAAGTACTCGTCTTACACTGCATTATAGGCAAACAAAGACACAAAGAACTTCAAAATCCCTTAGCAACAATGACTAGAGCTGTGGTTCAAATTCAGATAGTTAGACTACAGTAATGGCTTCAACATTACTGTTCTCAGATGCCTTGATCTCTCCTATGAGCTTTCTCACGTTATGTCATGGGGTACTGGGGAGACCGGACTGACAGGAGAGGTTTTTTGTTTTGTTTGTTTGTTTGTTTTTTCTTCTCCTGTACTTCTTCAGTTTCCACCACACATGAAAAACGCTTTCTTTTCACAAGGCTGAGTTTTTGACAAATGCCACATATTCATCAATTAACAATGTATTTTAGTGACCTGGGTGATGTCACACTGAGCAATTCATACATGATGCAAATAATTACAGGATACTTGCTATGAGCCAGAAGTTGCTATAAAAGCATATGTATCATTGGTGGATAAAAGAGACTGCATACCTGCCTGTGTGTAAGTTAGAGTTACAGGATATTTACAATGAGCTAGAA
Source organism: Mus musculus (assembly GCF_000001635.26). Lineage (NCBI taxonomy): Eukaryota > Metazoa > Chordata > Mammalia > Rodentia > Muridae > Mus > Mus musculus. The sequence continues at coordinate 15,864,761 of NC_000069.6, forward strand.
GCTACTATAAGAACATGTGTATCATTTGTGAGTAAAATAGACTGCCTAGCTACTTGTGTGTAAGTTAGACTCTACTAGGAAAATGACAGTAATATATATATATATATATATGTAACATACTATCTTACAGAATGATAGATAATATAGAAAAATGTCTAGAATGGCTACAGAAGTAAGAATCTTTTAGAAAGTTAGAACTTGGAAACATAGAAGTTTAGAGAGCATATTGGAAGTGGAGCATTGAGCAAAAATTAAAAGAAGATCCAATTTTCTTGATTTTTTATATATTTTAGAAACTGGACCTATACAGAATTGGAGAAAATATTTTTCTATTCGGTAGGCTCCATCTTGTCCTATTGCTGATGATTTTTGTCTTATAGAAAATTTTCAGTTTTATTAAGTTTAATTTATAATCCTAATCTGAATCTGGATCCCACTGTTGATCTTAATGCCAGTGCACTGGTGCTCTATTTAAGAAGTTATATACTAAGCCGGGTGTGGTGGCACATGCCTTTAATCCCAGCACTTGGAAGGCAGAGGCAGGTGAATTTCTGAGTTCGAGGCCAGCCTGGTCTACAAAGAGAGGTCCAGGACAGCCAGGGCTATACAGAGAAACCCTGGCTGGGAAACAAAACAAAACAAAACAAAACAAAACAAAAGAAGTTATATACTGTTCCAATGCATTCCAGGCTATTTGCCACTTTCTCTCCCATCAGGTGCAATATGCTTTGTTTTATGTTGAGGCCTTTGATCCAACTGGACTTGAGTTTTATGCAGGGTGATAGATGTGGGTCTATTGGCAGTATTCTGCATTCAGACATTCAGTTAGATGAGCACCATTTGGTGAAGTTTTTTTTTTCCCATTGTATAATTTTGGATTCTGTATGAAAATACAGGTGTCCATAGGTGAGTAGACTTATGTCTAGGACATTAATTTGATTCTACTAATGGACATCTCTATTTTTATGTCAATACCCTGTACTTTTTATTACTAAAGCTCTGCAGTAGAGCTTGAAATTGTGGTTGTTGCCAGGTAATGGTTGCCCATACCTTTAATCCCAGCACTTGGGAGGCAGAGACAGAGACAGGAGGATTTTTGAGTTCAAGGCCAGCCTGGTCTACAAAGTGAGTTCTAGGACATCCAGGGCTATACAGAGAAACCCTGTCTTGAAAAAAAAACTGTGGATGTTGATACATCATGATGTTTGTTTATTGTATGCAATCATTTTTCACTTTCCTGTGTTTTGTTTTCCATGTGAGGCTGAGTATTGTACTTTCAAAATCCAGAAAGACTTGTCTTGGAGTACTAATCACAATTTTGTTTAGCATGTAGATTGCTTTTGGTAAGATGGTCATTTTTATTACCTTAAATATACTAATCCATGAGCATGGTAGATCTTTCTATCTTCTGATATCTTCTTCAACTTCTTTCTTCAGAAACATTGTTGCTGTGATACAGGTCTTTCAATTGTGTGTTTAGAGTTACTGCAAGATATTTTTTAATATCTGTGGGTATTGGGCATGGTGTTCTTTCTCTTATTTCTCTCTCAACTAACTTGTTATTTATATATAGGATGGCTGCTGACTTTTGATTTATTCTTGTATCCAGATAATTTACTGAAGATGGTTATCAAATGAAGGAGTTCCCTGAGAATTTTTTGGAGTTGCTTATATATATATATATATATATATGTATGTATGTATGTATATATATATATATATGTATGTATGTATGTATATATATATATATATCATATCATCAGCAAATATCAACATTTTGATGTCTTCTTCCTAATTTGTATATCCTTGGCCTCCTTTAGTATCTTATTGCTTCAACTGAACCATCAAGTACTGTATTGAATAGATACAGAAATAGTAAACAGTCTTACCTTCTTCCTGACATCAAAAAACCAAATGATCCAATTAAACAGAGTACAGGTTCAGAGAGTTCTCAGGAGAGGAATTTCAAATGGCCAAGAAACACTTAAATAAATGGTCAATATTCTTAGCCATCATGGAAATGCAAATCAAATTGACTCTGAGATTCTGTCTTACACATGTCAGAATGGTTAAAATAAAAACTCATGCTGGCAGGCTAGAGAGATGGTTCAGTGGTTAAGAGCACTGACTACTCTTCTAAAGCTCATGAGTTAAATTCCCAGCTACTGGATGATAGCTCACCACAATCTGAAATGGGATCAAATGCCCTCTTCTGTTGTGTCTGAAGACAGAGACAGTATACTCATATACATTAAATAAATAAACAAATAAACAAACAAACAAACAAATAAATTATGTTGGTTAGGATGTAGAGCAAAGGGAATATTCCTCAGTTTCTGGTGGAAGTTCAAACTTGTACAGCCACATTGGAAATCAGTATCAAAGTTCCGCATAAATTTGGGACTCAATCTACCTCAAGATCCAGCTACACCACTCCTGACCATGCACTCAATGGATACTTTATCCTACCACAAAGACATTTGCCCAACTTTATTGATAGCAGCTTCAGTCATAATAACAAGAAACTGTAAAGGACCTAGATGTCCCTCAACCAAAGAATGGATTGAGGAAATATGGTAGTTATACAATGAAGTGTTAGTCAGCTCTTAAAGAAAATGATATTATGAAATTTGAAATCAAAGGGATGGAAAGTTAAAAACTATTCCAGAATTAATTAATCCATACCAAGAAAGGGAAATATAACTGATGAGTACACAGTTGTCATTAGAAATCCTTCTTCCAGCAACTGATGGAAACATGCAGAAACCCACAGCCAACCACTAGGCAGAGCTCAGGGAATTTTGATGAGTTGGGGGGTAGTCATTGAAAGATCCATAAGTGTCTTGGACACCACAGAAAACCCACAGAACCAAGGAACTTCTGTTCATAAAAGCTCACAAAGTCTGAACTGACTGGAGGAGCATGCATAGGTCCAACAAATGCCCTCTGTATGTATGTTATAATAGCATAAATTACTGTTTTTGTGAAGCTCCTATCAAATTGACTGGGTGATATTTCTGATGTTTTTTTCATGGATTAGAGACACTATTCCACCTACTCTGATGCATTATCTGACCTTAGTATGAGAGGGGAGTCTAATTTTTTATGCCATGTTTGGTCGATATCCTAGGAGTCCTAGTGTTTTCTTCTGGGAATGAAAGAAATATATAGTGATATGAGGGAGGGGGAGGTACTAAGAGGAGAGGAAGGAAGGGAAAACTTGATGTAGATGTAATATATAAGAGAGTAAATTTAAGAAAAAAGATAATCCAAGGCTGAGACACATGGATATGATATAAGTAGATTAAAGAATTCATGTCCACCAAACCAAACCTACAAAGAATACTGGAAACAACACTTTAAAATGAGGAGAGGGATAAACACAGCAAAAACAATTTCAATGAAAATTATATTATAGTTACTGAGATACTAACTAGGGTCATGCATACAAAACAGAAAAACAATAGTCAAACAACGTCAACACTTATCTTTTAATAAAATATTAAATGTCCATTGTCTTGATCCTTTTAACAAATAATATGTGTATGCTGAATGGATTAAGAATAAAAAATATACAGGAAGGATACTGATTTATCTGAGTTAATTTTATATCTGGTCACGTTGCTGAAATTGTTTATAAGCTGGAGAAGTTCTCTGGTAGAATTTTTGGGGTTGCTTATGTATGCTATCATACCATTTGCAAATAGTGATACCTTTATTTCTTCTTTTTTTTTCCATTTTTTATTAGGTATTTAGCTCATTTACATTTCCAATGCTATACCAAAAGTCCCCCATACCCACCAACCCCCACTCCCCTACCCACCCACTCCCCCTTTTTGGCCCTGGCGTTCCCCTGTACTGGGGCATACAAAGTTTGCATGTCCAATGGGCCTCTCTTTCCAGTGATGGCCGATTAGGCCATCTTTTGATACATATGCAGCTAGAGTCAAGAGCTCCGGGGTACTGGTTAGTTCATAATGTTGTTCCACCTATAGGGTTGCAGATCCCTTTAGCTCCTTGGGTTTTTCTCTAGCTCCTCCATTGGGAGCCCTGTGATCCATCCATTAGCTGACTGTGAGCATCCACTTCTGTGTTTGCTAGGCCCCGGCATAGTCTCACAAGAGATAGCTACATCTGGGTCCTTTCAATAAAATCTTGCTAGGGTATGCAATGGTGTCAGCGTTTGGATGCTGATTATGGGGTGGATCCCTGGATATGGCAGTCTCTACATGGTCCATCCTTTCATCTCAGCTCCAAACTTTGTCTCTGTAACTCCTTCCATGGGTGTTTTGTTCCCAATTCTAAGGAGGGGCATAGTGTCCACACTTCAGTCTTCATTCTTGTTGAGTTTCATGTGTTTAGCAAATTGTACCTTATGTCTTGGGAATCCTAGGTTTGGGGCTAATATCCACTTATCAGTGAGTACATATTGTGTGAGTTCCTTTGTGAATGTGTTACCTCACTCAGGATGATGCTCTCCAGGTCCATCCATTTGGCTAGGAATTTCATAAATTCATTCTTTTTAATAGCTGAGTAGTACTCCATTGTGTAGATGTACCACATTTTCTGTACCCATTCCTCTGTTGAGGGGCATCTGGGTTCTTTCCAGCTTCTGGCTATTATAAATAAAGCTGCTATGAACATAGTGGAGCATGTGTCCTTCTTACCAGTTGGGGCATCATCTGGATAAATGCCCAGGAGAGGTATTGCTGGATCCTCCGGTAGTACTATGTCCAATTTTCTGAGGAACCGCCAGACTGATTTCCAGAGTGGTTGTACAAGCCTGCAATCCCACCAACAATGGAGGAGTGTTCCTCTTTCTCCACATCCACGCCAGCATCTGCTGTCACCTGAATTTTTGATCTTAGCCATTCTGACTGGTGTGAGGTGGAATCTCAGGGTTGTTTTGATTTGCATTTCCCTGATTATTAAGGATGTTGAACATTTTTTCAGGTGCTTCTCTGCCGTTCAGTGTTCCTCAGGTGAGAATTCTTTGTTCAGTTCTGAGCCCCATTTTTTAATGGGGTTGTTCGATTTTCTGAAGTCCACCTTCTTGAGTTCTTTATATATGTTGGATATTAGTCCCCTATCTGATTTAGGATAGGTAAAGATCCTTTCCCAATCTGTTGGTGGTCTTTTTGTCTTATTGACGGTGTCTTTTGCCTTGCAAAAACTTTGGAGTCTCATTAGGTCCCATTTGTCAATTCTCGATCTTACAGCACAAGCCATTGCTGTTCTGTTCAGGAATTTTTCCCCTCTGCCCATATCTTCAAGGCTTTTCCCCACTTTCTCCTCTATAAGTTTCAGTGTCTCTGGTTTTATGTGAAGTTCTTTGATCCACTTAGATTTGACCTTAGTACAAGGAGATAAGTATGGATCGATTCGCATTCTTCTACATGATAACAACCAGTTGTGCCAGCACCAATTGTTGAAAATGCTGTCTTTCTTCCACTGGATGGTTTTAGCTCCCTTGTCGAAGATCAAGTGACCATAGGTGTGTGGGTTCATTTCTGGGTCTTCAATTATATTCCATTGGTCTACCTGTCTGTTTCTATAGCAATACCATGCAGTTTTTATCACAATTGCTCTATAGTAAAGCTTTAGGTCAGGCATGGTGATTCCACCAGAGGTTCTTTTATCCTTGAGAAGACTTTTTGCTATCCTAGGTTTTTTGTTATTCCAGATGAATTTGCAAATTGCTCCTTCTAATTCGTTGAAGAATTGAGTTGGAATTTTGATGTGGATTACATTGAATCTGTAGATTGCTTTTGGCAAGATAGCCATTTTTACAATGTTGATCCTGCCAATCCATGAGCATGGGAGATCTTTCCATCTTCTGAGATCTTCTTTAATTTCTTTCTTCAGAGATTTGAAGTTTTTATCATACAGAACTTTCACCTCCTTAGTTAGAGTTACGCCAAGATATTTTATACTATTTGTGACTATTGAGAAGGGTGTTGTTTCCCTAATTTCTTTCTCAACCTGTTTATTGTTTGTATAGAGAAAGGCCATTGACTTGTTTGAGTTTATTTTATATCCAGCTACTTCACCGAAGGTGCTTATCAGGTTTAGGAGTTCTCTGGTGCAATTTTTAGGGTCACTTATATATACTATCATATCATCTGCAAAAAGTGATATTTTGACTTCCTCTTTTCCAGTTTGTATCCCCTTGATCTCCTTTTGTTGTCGAATTGCTCTGGCTAATACTTCAAGTACTATGTTGAAAAGGTAGGGAGAAAGTGGGCAGCCTTGTCTAGTCCCTGATTTTAGTGGGATTGCTTCCAGCTTCTCTCCATTTACTTTGATGTTGGCTACTGGTTTGCTGTAGATTGCTTTTATCATGTTTAGGTATGGGCCTTGAATTCCTGATCTTTCCAAAACTTTTATCATGAATGGGTGTTGAATCTTGTCAAATGCTTTTTCTGCATCTAATGAGATGATCACGTGGTTTTTGTCTTTGAGTTTTTTTATATAATGGATTACATTGATGGATTTTCGTATATTAAACCATCCCTGCATTCCTGGAATAAAACCTACTTGGTCAGGATGGATGATTGCTTTAATATGTTCTTGGATTCGGTTAGCAAGAATTTTATTGAGGATTTTTGCATCGATATTCCTAAGAGAAATTGGTCTGAAGTTCTCTATCTTTGTTGAATCTTTATGTGGTTTAGGTATCAGAGTAATAGTGGCTTCATAAAATGAGTTGGGTAGAGTACCTTCTACTTCTATTTTGTGAAATAGTTTGTGCAGAACTGGAATTAGATATTCTTTGAAGGTCTGATAGAACTCTGCACTAAACCCATCTGGTCCTGGGCTTTTTTTGGCTGGGAGACTATTAATAACTGCTTCTATTTCTTTAGGGGATATGGGACTGTTTAGATGGTCAACTTAATCCTGACTCAACTTTGGTACCTGGTATCTGTCCAGAAATTTGTCCATTTCGTCCAGGTTTTCCAGTTTTGTTGAGTATAGCCTTTTGTAGAAGGATCTGATGGTGTTTTGGATTTCTTCAGGATCTGTTGTTATGTCTCCCTTTTCATTTCTGATTTTGTTAATTAGGATTTTGTCCCTGTGCCCTTTAGTAAGTCTAGCTAAGGGTTTATCTATCTTGTTGATTTTCTCAAAGAACCAACTCCTCGTTTGGTTAATTCTTTGAATAGTTCTTCTTGTTTCCACTTGGTTGATTTCACCCCTGAGTTTGATTATTTCCTGCCGTCTACTCCTCTTGGGTGAATTTGCTTCCTTTTTTTCTAGAGCTTTTAGATGTGTTGTCAAGCTGCTAGTATGTGCTCTCTCCCGTTTCTTCTTGGAGGCACTCAGAGCTATGAGTTTCCCTCTTAGAAATGCTTTCATTGTGTCCCAAAGGTTCGGGTACGTTGTGGCTTCATTTTCATTAAACTCTAAAAAGCCTTTAATTTCTTTCTTTATTCCTTCCTTGACCCAGGTATCATTGAGAAGAGTGTTGTTCAGTTTCCACATGAATGTTGGCTTTCCATTATTTATGTTGTTATTGAAGATCAGTCTTAGGCCATGGTGGTCTGATAGGATACATGGGACAATTTCAATATTTTTGTATCTGTTGAGGCCTGTTTTGTGACCAATTATATGGTCAATTTTGGAGAAGGTCCCGTGAGGTGCTAAGAAGAAGGTATATTTTTTTGTTTTAGGATAAAATGTTCTGTAGATATCTGTTAGGTCCATTTGTTTCATAACGTCTGTTAGTTTCACTATGTCCCTGTTTAGTTTCTGTTTCCACGATCTGTCCCTTGATGAAAGTGGTGTGTTGAAGTCTCCCACTATTATTGTGTGAGGTGCAATGTATGCTTTGAGCTTTACTAAAATGTCTTTAATGAATGTGGCTGCCCTTGCATTTGGAGCATAGATATTCAGAATTGAGAGTTCCTCTTGGAGGATTTTACCTTTGATGAGTATGAAGTGTCCCTCCTTGTCTTTTTTGATAACTTTGGGTTGGAAGTCGATTTTATCCGATATTAGAATGGCTACTCCAGCTTGTTTCTTCAGACCATTTGCTTGGAAATTTGTTTTCCAGCCTTTCACTCTGAGGTAGTGTCTGTCTTTTTCCCTGAGATGGGTTTCCTGTAAGCAGCAGAATGTTGGGTCCTGTTTGTGTAGCCAGTCTGTTAGTCTATGTCTTTTTATTGGGGAATTGAGTCCATTAATATTAAGAGATATTAAGGAAAAGTAATTGTTGCTTCCTTTTATTTTTGTTGTTAGAGTTGGCATTCTGTTCTTGTGGCTGTCTTCTTTTTGGTTTGTTAAGGGATTACTTTCTTGTTTGTTCTAGGGCGTGATTTCCGTCCTTGTATTGCTTCTTTTCTGTTATTATCCTTTGAAGGGCTGGATTCGTGGAAAGATATTGTGTGAATTTGGTTTTGTCGTGGAATACTTTGGTTTCTCCATCTATGGTAATTGAGAGTTTGGCCGGGTATAGTAGCCTGGGCTGGCATTTGTGTTCTCTTAGTGTCTGTATAACATCTGTCCAGGCTCTTCTGGCTTTCATAGTCTCTGGTAAAAAGTCTGGTGTAATTCTTATAGGCCTTCCTTTATATGTTACTTGACCTTTCTCCCTTACTGCTTTTAATATTCTATCTTTATTTAGTGCATTTGTTGTTCTGATTATTATGTGTCGGGAGGAATTTCTTTTCTGGTCCAGTCTATTTGGAGTTCTGTAGGCTTCTTGTATGATCATGGGCATCCCTTTTTTTATGTTTGGGAAGTTTTCTTCTATTATTTTGTTGAAGATATTAGCTGGCCCTTTAAGTTGAAAATCTTCATTCTCATCAATTCCTATTATCCGTAGGTTTGGTCTTCTCATTGTGTCCTGGATTACCTGGATGTTTTGAGTTAGGATCCTTTTGCATTTTGTATTTTCTTTGACTGTTGTGTCGATGTTCTCTATGGAATCTTCTGCACCTGAGATTCTCTCTTCCATTTCTTGTATTCTGTTGCTGATCCTCGCATCTATGGTTCCAGATCTCTTTCCTAGGGTTTCTATCTCCAGCGTTGCCTCGCTTTGGGTTTTCTTTACTGTGTCTACTTCCCTTTTTAGTTCTAGTATGGTTTTGTTCATTTCCATTACCTGTTTGGATGTGTTTTCCTGTTTTTCTTTAAGGACTTCTACCTGTTTGGCTGTGTTTTCCTGCTTTTCTTTAAGGGCCTGTAACTCTTTAGCAGTGCTCTCCTGTAATTCTTTAAGTGACTTATGAAAGTCCTTCTTGATGTCCTCTATCATCATCATGAGAAATGTTTTTAAATCTGGGTCTAGATTTTACGTTGTGTCGGGGTGCCCAGGACTAGGTGGGGTGGGAGTGCTGCGTTCTGATGATGGTGAGTGGTCTTGATTTCTGTTAGTAGGATTCTTACGTTTGCCTTTCGCCATCTGGTAATCTCTGAAGCTAGCTGTTATAGTTGTCTCTGTAAAGAGCTTGTACTTCAGGTGACTCTGTTAGCCTCTATAAGCAGACCTGGGAGGGTAGCACTCTCCTTGGTTTCAGTGGGTAGAGTATTCTCTGCAGGAAAGCTATCTTATTGCAGGGAAGGTACCCAGATATCTGGTGTTCAAACCGGACTCCTGGCAGAAGTTGTGTTCCACTCACTAGAGGTCTTAGGATCCTGTGGGGAATCCAGTGTGGGCCCTTGCGGGTGTCAGGCGACTCCGCTGGCCAGGAAGCCCGGGGCTCGAGTGGAGCGGAAGGGGCTTTTGCCCCGGGTCAGGCACGGGCAGTCTGCTTCCCTATGTACCGCAGTCTCAGGTCCGCGCGATTGGATTGGGGCCGGCGCTGTGTTCCACTCACTAGAGGTCTTAGGATCCCGTGGGGAATCCTATGTGGGCCCTTGCTGGTGTCAGGCAACTCCCCCTTTATTTCTTCTTTACCAATTTTTGTCCTCTTCATCTCTTTTTGTTGTCTTATTGTTCTAGCTAACACTTTAAATACTATATTGAATAGATATGGGGAGAGTGTGTATCCTTGTCTTGTCCCTGATTTCAGTGGGATTGCCTCAAGTATGGCACCATTTAATTTGATCTTGGCTGTTGGTTTGCAGTTAATTGCTTTTATTATGTTTATGTATGGGCCTTGATCTCCTGATCTCTCCAATACTTTTAACATGAAAGGGTGTTATATTTTGTCAAATGCTTTTTCTGCATCTAAGGACGTGATCGTGTGATTTTTTTCTTTCTGCTTGTTTATATAGTGGATTACATTAATGGATTTTCATATATTAAACCAACATTGCATGAAGCCTATTTGACCATGGTAAATGATGGTTTTGATGTGTTCTAGGATTTGGTTTGCAAGAATTTTATTGAGTATTTTTGCATCGATATTCATAAGCAAGATTGGTCTGAAGTTCCCTTTTTTGGTTGGGTCCGTGTGTGGTTTTGGTATCAGAGTAATTGTGGCTTCATAGAATGCGTTTGGTAGTGTTCCTTCTCTTTCTATTTTATGGAATAGTTTGAGGAAAATTGGTATCAGGTCTTCTTTGAAGGTCTGGTAAAATTCTGCACTAAATCCACCTAGCCCTGGGTTGTTATTTTTTGTTTGTTTGTTTGTTTGCTTGTGAGGTTTTTAATGACTTCTTCTATTTCCTTGTATGATATGGGCCTGTTTAGATAGTTTGGAAAAACAATCCCATCATTTGAGTAAATAACTTCATTTATACAATATCTTAAGTCTCCCCTTCCTGTGAGTTTTTAATACAGTATGTTGTAAAAATAACTCTGTGCTAAGTTTCATAGCACATAATTTTTGTAAAGTCAAATCCATAACTCCAGAATGTAAAAACTGCACTACAGATTTAAAAGTACAAGTAGGAGAAACATAAATATGATTGATATTAGCACCAAAACGAAGCACATAAATCTAAGGTACATCCACAGAATTATTCACTTGCCTTTGCCCACTTTCTGAAATGAAGAGACAATTTCTTCCTTAACTTTTTGACTCTGTCTTTGGACAGTTTTACTTTTCTCCTATATTCACCTAACAGGATACTGCAATGAAATAATATCTAACATTTTTTTTATTGGTTATGCCTTCAGATGTTTGTTAACATATCATGGCTCTGTGTTTCATGTGAGTCTTGTGAAGGTAAATATACCCCAAATCTTCAGGCGATAAAAACAAAACAAACCAAAAACAAAAACCTACATCTTGGTTTTATAATAGCTGAATAGTATTCCATTGTGTAGATGTACCATATTTTTTCATCCATTCATTAGGTGAGGGACATCTAGGTTGTTTCCAGTTTCTGACTATTACAAATAAAGCTGATATGAACATAATTGAAAAAAGTATGTTTGTAAGATGTTGGAGCATCTTTTGCATATATGCCCAGGAGTGGGTCTTAAGGTAGAATTATTTCCAGTTTTCTATGAAATAAAACAAACCAAAACAAAGCAAAACAAACAAACAAACAAACAAACAAAAACGTTTTCTAAAGTTCTTGTACAAGTTTGCACTCCCACCAGCAATGGAGGAGTATTCTTGCTTTACATCTTTACCAGCACGTTCTAGCTTTTGTTTTTTTGTTTTTGTTTTTGTTTTTGTTTTTCAAGACAGGGTTCCTCTGTATAGCCCTGGCTGTCCTGGGCACCTCGTCACTTTGTAGACTAGGCTGGCCTTGAACTCAGAAATCTGCCTGCCCCTGCCTCCCAATTGCTGGGGTTAAAGGCATGCACCAACATGCCCACTGCTTTTGATTTTTTTATCTTAACCATTCTAATTGGTCCAAGACTAAACCTTATAGTTGTTTTGACTTACATTTCCCTGATGACTTTGATTTTTTTTTTTTTTTTTTTTTTTTTTTTAGTGCTTCTCTGGCATTTGAAATTTATTTAGATCTGTACCCCATATTTTTTAAATGGGATATTTAGGTAACTTGTATTTAACTTCCTGAGTTTTTTGTAAATTTTGGATATTGTCCCTCTGTCAGAAGTAGGATTGAAGAAGATCATTCCCCAGTCTACATGAGGATTGCTGGTTTCTCTTATTGGCAGTGTCCTTTGCCTTACAAAACTTTGCATGGAAATGAAGGGAACTGGAGAATATCATCCTTATATAACAGGAGCATGTTGTCTTCTGAGAGGTTCCACCCAGGAAATGACTCACACAGAGACAGAAACAAACAGACAAATGAAGAATGAAGCTTGTGGACTCTTACGTAAGAAAAGGAGGAAGGATTGTAGGCCTCAAAAGGGATAGGAATTCCACAGGAAGACCTACAGAGTCAACTAACCTGGACCTTTTGGGCTCTCAGAATCTGAAATACCAACCAAAGAACATATATGGTTTGGACCTAGGGCTCCCTGCTTATATTCAGCAGATATTCAGCTTGACAATCATGTAGGTCCTGAACAACTGGGATGGGAATTATCACAAAATCTATTGCCTGTATGTGAGATATGTTCTACTAGCTGGCCTGCCTTGTCTGGCATCAGTGTGAGAAGAAGCACCTAGCCTGGCAGAGACTTAAAATGCTGGGGGTGGGGGTGGGGGATACTAAGGGTCTCCCTACCAGCTCACAGGGGAAGGGGAGGAGTAATGGGGGAATGCAAGACACAATAACGAGATAGGTGGCACTGAGCAAAATGTAAAGTGAATAGGTAAAACAAAATCTTTAATTAAAAAATATACCTACAGCCAGTAACACACCCTGCAGAGAAAGCTCCCATACCAGGTGCTCTAACACACCCAGGATCATAGAACAGGAGTTGAGGAGGACACAAGTTCTGTCCCAACACTGGGAATAACTGAAACCATTGGGATCTGGTGACCCAGGAGCATTGCCCCACCAGTGGCTAGGGTTCTTTCTGGTCTGAGCAGGTTCCCTGAGCAGAACTTAGGCAAGAACTCCACAGCCAGACCCACAACACCCAGAGAAAGTTCCAATCCCATGCCGTCAAACATTGCCAAGATCCCAAGATCCCAGGAGCTTGGTCACACCAGGACCTCAGGGTCCCAGAGGCAGTTTAACATACCAAGGATCTCAGGAACAGAGATCCCAGAATCACAGGATCACAGAAGAAGCTGGACTCTGAGGAGTTCTGACACAACTAGGATCAGAGGAAGGACAGGATCCAGTCAAATATAGTGAGGGCAGGTAGCAGTAGAGATGACCAGATGGTGAGAGGCAAGCATAAAAACATAAGCAACAGAAAGAACGGTTACTTTGCATCATCAACACAGTTGTCCAACCAAAACAATGTCCTGGATACACCATAACATCATAAAATCAAGATTTGCATCTAAAATAACATGTCAGGATGATGATAGAGGACTTTAAGAAAGACACAAATAACTCACTTAACGATATACAGGAGAACACAGGTAAACAGGTAGAAGACCTGAAAGAAGAAACACAAAAATCCCTTAAAGAATTATAGGAAAACACAATCAAACAGGCAAGGAAAATTAACAAAACTATCCAGAATCTAAAAATGAAAATAGAAACAATAAAGAAATCACAAAGGGAAACAACCTTGGAGTTAGAAAACCTAAGAAAGAGATCAGGAGTCACAGATTTAAGCATCACCAACAAAATGCAAGAGATAAAAGAGAGAATCTCAAGGGCAGAAGATTCCATAGAAAACATTGACAGAACAGTCAAAGAAAATGAAAAAACGGAAATGCTCCTAAACCAAAAAAAATCCAAAAATCCAGGATGATTTTTAAAATGAGATCTTAAGATAATACATATAGAAGACAGCAAAGATTCTCAATTGAAAGGGCTAGTAAATATCTTCAACAAAATCATAAAAGAAAACTTCCCCAACCTAAAGAAAGAGATGGCTATGAACATACAAGAATCCTACAGAACTCCAAATAGTTTGGACCAGACAAGAAATTCTTTGAGTCACATAATGATCAAAACACAAAATGCACAAAACAAAGAATATTAAAAGCACGAAGGGAAAAGGGACAAGTAATCTATAAAGGCAGACCTGTCAGAATTACATCTGACTTCTTCCCAGATACTATGAAAGCCAGAAGATACTGGGCAGATGTCATACAAACCCTTAGAGAACACAAATGCCAGCCTAGACTACTATACCCAGCAAAACTCTCAATTACCATAGATGGAGAAACCAAGGTATTCCATGACAAAAGCAAATTTACAAAATAAATCCACAAACCCACCCCTTCAGAGGATAATAAAGGTAAAACTCCAACAGAAGGAGGGAAACCAAGTTCAAGAAAAAACAGGAAAGTAATCTTTCAACAAACCCGAAGAAGATAGCCAGATGAACACAATTACAACTCAAACAACAAAAATAAAAGGAAGCAACAATGCCTTTTCCTTAATAGTGCTTAATATCAATGGACTCAATTTCCCAATAAAAGGTCATGGACTAACAGACTGGATACATAAACAAGACCCAAGATTTTGGTGCATACAGGAAACCAAACTCATGAAAAAGACAGACACTACCTTAGAGTGAAAGGCTGGAAAACATTTTTCCAAGAAAAAAGTCCCAAGAAACAAGCTGGAGTAGCCATTCTTTTTTTTTTTTTTTTCAGTATTAAAAAGCTTATTTTTATTTTTATTTTTTCACCTCCTCCCCCCCAAAGCTAGTAATTTTTTTTTCCATTTTTTATTAGGTATTTAGCTCATTTACATTTCCAATGCTATACCAAAAGTCCCCCATACCCACCCACTCCCAATCCCCTACCCACCCACTCCCCCTTTTTGGCCCTGGCGTTCCCCTGTACTGGGGAATATAAAGTTTGCGTGTCCAATGGGCCTCTCTTTCCAGTGATGGCCGACTAGGCCATCTTTTGATACATATGCAGCTAGAGTCAAGAGCTCTGGGGTACTGGTTAGTTATTCTAATATCGAATAAAATCAACTTTCAACCTAACGTTCTCAAAAAAAAAAAAAAAAAAAAAAGGTAAGGAGGGACACTTCTTACTCATCAATGGAAAAATTTACAAGAATGAACTCTCAATTCTGAACATCTATGCTCCAAATGCAAGGGCACCCACATTCATTAAAGAAACTTTGCTAAAACTCAAAGCGCACATTATATGTCACACAATAATAGTGGAAGACTTCAACACCCCATTCTCATCAATGGAGAGATAATGGAAACAGAAACTAAATAGAGATATAATGAAACTAACAGAAGTTATGAAACAAATATGTTTAACGGATATCTATGGAACATTTCATACTAAAACAAAAGGATATACCTTCTTCTCAGCACCTCATGGTACCTTCTCCAAAATTGATCATATAAAATTTCAAAAAACAGGCCTCAGCAAATACAAAAATATTGAAATTATCCCATGCATCCTATCAGATCACCACACCACAGACTAAGGCTGATATTCAATAACAACACAAATAATAGAAAGCATATTCTTATATATATGGAATCTGAACAACAATATATGGAATCTGAACAACAATCTACACAATGATAGGTTAATAAAGGAAGAAGTAAAGAAAGAAATTAAAGAATTTTTATAGCTTAATGAAAATGAAGCCACAACATACCCAAACTTATGGGACACAATGAAAGCAGTCCTAAGAGGAAAACTAATAACTATGAGTGTCGCCAAAAAGAAACTGGAGAGAGCGTCCACTAGCAACTTGACAGCACACCTAAGAGCTCTAGAACAAAAGGAAGCAAATTCAACAAACAGGAATAGCACTGATAAGTGGATATTAGCCCAGAAACTTAGGATACCCAAGATATAAGATACAATTTGCTAAACACAAGAAACTCAAGAAGAACGAAGACCAAAGTGTGGACACTTTGCCCCTTCTTAGAATTGGGAACAAAACACCCATGGAAGGAGTCACAGAGACAAAGTTTGGAGCTGTGATGAAAGGATGGACCATCTAGAGACCGCCATATCCTGGGATCCATCCCATAATCATCCTCCAAACGCTGACACCATTGCATACACTAGCAAGATTTTGCTGAAAGGACCCAGATATAGCTGTCTCTTGTGAGACTATGCCGGGGCCTAGCAAACACAGACGTGGATGCTCACAGTCAGCTATTGGATGGATCAGAGGACCCCCAATGGAGGAGCTAGAGAAAGTAGCCAAGGAGCTAAAGGGATCTGCAACCCTATAGGTGGAACAACATTATGAACTAACCAGTACCCTGGAGCTCTTGACTCTAGCTGCATATGTATCAAAAGATGGCCTAGTTGGCCATCACTGGAAAGAGAGGCCCATTGGACTTGCAAATTTTATATGCCCCAGTACAGGGGAACGCTAGGGCCAAAAAGTGGGAGTGGGTGGGTAGGGGAGTGGGGGAAAGGATAGGGGGGACTTTTGGGATAGCATTGGAAATGTAAATGAGGAAAATACCTAATTTAAAAACAAACAAACAAACAGGAGTAGATGCAGGAAATAATCAAACAGGACTGAAATCAACCCAGTGGAAACAAAAATAACTATTCAAAGAATCAAGCAAACCAGAAGCTGGTTCTTTGAGGAAATCAAAAAAATAGATAAACCCTTAGCCAAACTAACTAGAGGGCATAGGGATAGTATCCTAATTAACAAAATCAGAAAGGAAAAGAGAGATACAACAACAGAATCTGAGGAAAATCAAAAAATTATAAGATCCTACCACAAAACCTTATACTCAACAGAACTGGAAAAACCTGGATGAAATCGACAATTTCCTAGACAGAAAACAGGTACTAAAGTCAAATCAGGATCAGATTAGTGATCTAAAGAGTCCCATATCCCCTAAAGAAATAGAAAGAGACATTAATAGTCTCCCAACCCTCCACCCCCCACCAAAAAAAAAAATCCCAGGACCAGATGGATTTAGTGCAGAGTTCTATCACACCATCAGAGAAGACCTTATTCCAATTGTCCTCAAACTATTTCATAAAATAGAAACTATTGTCCTCAAACTATTTCATATAATAAAAACTATTGTCCTCAAACTATTTCATACA
Source organism: Mus musculus (assembly GCF_000001635.26). Taxonomy (NCBI): domain Eukaryota; kingdom Metazoa; phylum Chordata; class Mammalia; order Rodentia; family Muridae; genus Mus; species Mus musculus. The sequence continues at coordinate 15,881,713 of NC_000069.6, forward strand.
AAGAAAGAGAACTTCAAATTTCCCTTATGAATATTGATGCAAAAATACTCAATAAAATCCTTGCAAACCAAATCCAAGAACACATCAAAATGATCATACATCATGCTCAAGTATGCTTTATCACAGGATTGCAAGGATGATTCAATATACAGAATCATTCAACATAATCCACTATATGAACAAACTCAAAAGACAAAAACCACATTATCATCTCATTAGATGCTGAGAAAGCATTCAACACAGTCCAACACATGTTCATGTTAAAAGTCTTGGAAAGATCAGGAATTCAAGGCCCAAACGTAAACATAATAAAAGCAATATACAGCAAATCAGTAGCCAACATCAAACTAAATGGTGAGAAACTGTAAGCAATCCCACTAAAATCATGGACTAGACAAGGTTGCCCACTTTCTCCCTACCTATTCAATAGAGTACTTGAAGTCCTAGCCAGAGCAATTAGACAAAATTGGCAATCTAAGGAATACAAAATGGAAAGGAAGACGTTAAAATATCACTATTTGCAGATGATATGATAGTGTATATAAGTGATCCAAAAAAATTCCACCAGAGAACTCCTAAACCTGATAAACAAATTCAGTGAAGTAATTGGATATAAAATTAACTCAAACAAATCAGTGACCTTTCTCTACACAAAGAATAAACAGGCTGAGAAAGTAATTAGGGAAATAATACCCTTCACAAAAGTCACAAATAATATAAAAAACCTTGCTACTATTCTTTTTTTTCATTTTTATTAGGTATTTTTTTCATTTGCATTTCAAATGTTATCCCAAACTCCCCTATACCCCCCCTCCACTCCCCTACCCAACCACTCCCTCTTCTTGGCCCTGGTGTTCCCCTGTACTGGGGCATATAAATTTTGCAAGACCAAGGGTCCTCTCTTCCCAATGATGGCCGACTAGGACATCTTTTGCTACATATGCAGCTAGAGACATGCGCTCTGGGAGTACTGCTTAGATCATATTGTTGTTCCACCTATAGGGTTGCAGCCCCCCTCAGCTCCTTGGCTACTTTCTCTAGCTCCTCCATTGGGGGCCCTGTGTTCCATCCAATAGCTGACTGTGAGCATCCACTTCTGTGTTTGCCAGGCACTGGCATAGCCTCACAAGAGACAGCTATATGAGGGTCCTTTCAGCAAAATCATGCTGGCATATGATTCTAAGTAAGGAAGTAAAGATCTGAATGATAAGAATTTCAAGTCTCTGAAGAAAGAAGATAGATAAACGATTAGCCAGACTAACCAGAGGTAACAGAGGTAGTATGCAAACTAAGAAAATCAGAAATTAAATGGGAGACGTAAAAATAGAAAATGAGGATATCCAAAAAGTCGTCAGATCCTACTAAAAGAGCATATACTCAAAAAAAAAAAAAAAACTGGAAAATCTGAACGAGACAGATAATTTTCTAGACAGATACTAGATACCAAAGTTAAACAAGGATAAGACAAACCATCTAAACAGTCCCATAACCCTTAAATAAATAGCAGTCAATAATAGTCTCCCAACTGCCCTTCTGGTTGTCTCCAGCTACAGGACACTTTGGGTGAAAATTCGATGGACATTCCCACAATCTCCAGAGGACTCTCCATTCGATCATCAGACTACAAGTGAGTAGAACACAACATCTGTTCAAAATCAATCCTGACGAGCCTGTGACACCAGGAGCAAGGACACAGGCTCAGGTTCCTTCTCATTGGTGCTGGTATACCTTAGTTTCCAACACACCAGACAGCACCGTGGTCCTCGAAGGAAACACAACTTAGAGGCACTGTAACACTCCAAGGATCTTAGGATTCCAGGATCCCAAGATGCCAGGAGCTTAATAACACCAAGATCTTAGGGTCTCAGAGAAAGGTTGACTGCCAAAATTTCTGAGAAACCCAGACTCCCAGTTCACAGGATCCTGGAATCAGATGACAGAGAAAGCTGGACTCTGAGGAGTCCTGAATAAACTGGGATTATAGGAAGGACACGCTCCAATCAGATATATTGGGAGCAACAAGCACTTGAGATAATTAGATGGCAAGAGGAAAGCATAAGAAAAGAAGCAACAGAAACCAAGGTTACTTGGCATCATCAGAATCAAACTCTACCACCATAGCAAGTCCTGGATACACCATCACACCAGAAAAGCAAGATATGTATCTAAAGTCACTTCTCATGATGATGATAGAGGACTTTAAGAAGGAAATAAATACTCCCTTAAAGAAAGACAGGAGAACACAGATAAACAGCTAGAAGCCCTTAAAGAGGAAACACAAAAATCCCTTAAAGAGTTGCAGGAAAACACTACCAAACAGGTGAAACAATTGAACAAAACCATCCTGGATCTAAAAATGGAAGTAGAAACAATAAAGAAATCACAAAGGGAGATGACTATGGAAATAGAAAAACTAGGAAAGAAATCAGGAAGCATCAGCAACAGAATACAAGAGATGGAAGAGAGAATCTCAGGTGCAGAAGATTCCATAGAAAACATGGACACAACAATCAAAGAAAATGCAAAATGTAAAAAGATCCTAACTAAAAAAAATCCAGGAAATCCAGGAAACAGAGAAGACCAAACCTAAGGACAATAGGTGTAGATGAGAATGAAGATTTTCAAATTAAAGGCCAGTAAATCTCTTCAACAAAATTATAGAAGAAAACTTCACTAACCTAAATAAAGAGATGACCATGAACATATAAGAAGCCTACAGAACTCCAAATAGACTGGACCAGAAAAGAAATTCTTCCCTAAACATAATAATCAGAACAAAAAAAATGCACTAAATAAAGACAGAATATTAAAAGCAGTGTCGTAGTTAGGATTTTACTGCTGTGAACAGACACCATGACCACGGCAAGTCTTATAAACAATATTTAATTGGGGCTAGCTTACAGTTTCAGATGTTCAGTCCATTATCATCAAGGTGGGAGCATGGCAGATTCCAGGCAGGCATGGGGAAGGCAGAGCTGAGAGTCCTACGTCTTCATCCAAAGGCTGCTACAGGAAGACTAACTTCCAGGCAACTAGGGTGAAGATCTTATGCCACACCCACAGTGACACACCCATTCCAACCAGGTCACACCTATTCCAACAAGGCCACACCTCCAGATGGTGCCACTCCCTGGTCCAAGGATATACAAACCATCACATTCCACTCCCTGGTCCCCATAGACTTATTCAAAAACATGAGTCTATGGGGACCATACAGAAAATGTGGTACATTCACACAATGGAGTACTACTCAGCTATTAAAAACAAAGAATTTATAAAATTCTTGGGCAAATGGATGGATCTGGAGGATATCATTCTTAGTGAGGTAACCCAATCACAAAAGTAGTCACTTGATATCCACTCACTGATAAGTAGATATTAGCCCAGAAACTTAGAATACCCAAGATACAATTTGCAAAACACAAGAAAATCAAGAAGAGTGAAGACCAAAATGTGGATATTTCATTCCTCTTTAGAATAAGGAACAAAACACCTCTTTAGAATAAGGAACATGGAAGGAGTTATAGAGACAAAGTTTGGAGCTAAGAGGAAAGGATGGACCATCCAGAGACTACCCCACCTGGGGATACATCCCATAATCAGCCACCAAACCCAAACACTATTGCATATGCCAGCAAGATTTTGCTGAAAGGACCCTGATCCTTGAGTGAGGCTCTGCCAGTGCCTGGCAAACACAGAAGTGGATGCTCACAGTCATCTATATGATGGAACACAGGGCCCCCAGTGGAGGAGCTATAGAAAGTACCCAAGGAGCTGAAGGGGTCTGTAGAAGTCCTTAAAGACACAACAAATAAACCCCTTAAAGAAATATAGGAAAACACAATCAAACAGATGAAGGAATTGATCAAAGCAGACCAAAATCTAAAAAAGGATGTACAAACAATAAGAAAACACAAATAGAGGCAACACTGAAAATAGAAAACCTAGGATAGAAGTCAGGATCTAAAGATGCATCAACAACAGAATACAAGAGACAGAAGAGAGAATCTCAGGCATAGCAGATGCCTTAGAAGATATTGACACAACAATCAAAGAAAATTCAAAAGAGAAAACCTCTTAATCCAAAGCATCCAAGAAATCCAGGACACAATGAAAGGACCAAACCTAAGAATAATAGGAATAGAAGAGAGTGAAGATTCCCAGTTCAAAGGACCAAAAAACGTCTTCAACAAAATCATAATAACCTTGCCTAACCTAAAAAAAAAAAAAAAAAAAAAAAAAAAAAGATGTCTGTGAATGTACAAGAAGCCTATAAAACACCAACTAGATTGTTGGACCAGAAAAGATAACGCTCTTGTCACATATTAATCAACACACCAAATGCACAGAATATTAAAAGTTTTAAGAGAAAAGGACCAAGTAACACACAAAGGCAGAATTTTCAGAATTACACCAGACTTCTCAACAGAGAGTCTAAAAGCCAGAAGGTCCTGGACAGATATTATGAAGGACTTCTACCTGTTTACCTGTAGCTTCCTGTATTTCTTTCAGTGAGTTATTCACATCCTACTTTAAGGACTCTATCATCTTCATGAAATAAGATTTTAGGTCAGCATCCTGGTTTTCGGGTGTGTTGATGTATCCAGGGCTTGCTGTGGTGGGAGAACTAGGCTCTGATGGTGCCAGAATATATTGGCTTCTGTTGTTTATGGTCTTGAACTTGCCTCTTCCCAGCTGGTTATCTCTGGTGTTAAGTGGTCTTGGTGTATCTGACTGATGCCTGCCTCAGTTCCCCTGAGCTCCTGTCTCTAGCTGCATATATGGTAGAAGATGGCCTAGTCAGCCATCATTGGGAGAAGAGGCCATTTGCAAAGATTGTATGCCCCAGTACAGGGGAATGCCAGGGCCAGAAAGCAGGAGTGGGTTGGTTGGGGAGCAGGGCGGCGGGAGGGTATAGAGGACATTTGCAATAGCATTTGAAATGTAAATGAAGAAAGTATCTAATAAAAAAAATTTTTAAATTGTTTAAAAAAAATGAAGCCGGGCATGGTGGCACATGCCTTTAATGCTTAGGAGGCAGATGCAGGCAGATTTCTAAGTTCAAGGCCAGCCTGGTCTACAGAGTGAGTTCTAGGACAGCCAGGGCTACATAGAGAAACCCTGTCTCGAAAAAAAAAAAAAAATAGAGGAAGATTTTCTCCCAATCTGTATCTTGCTGATGTCCTTTGCCTTACAGAAGCTTTTCAGTTTCATTTTCTTTATTTTTTGAGCCAGGGTTTCTCTCTATAGCCCTGGCTGTCCTGGAACTCACTTTGTAGACCAGGCTGGCCTCAAACTCAGAAATCCTCCCTCTGCCTCTGCCTCTGCCTCTGCCTCTGCCTCTGCCTCTGCCTCTGCCTCTGCCTCTGCCTCTGCCTCTGCCTCTGCCTCTGCCTCTGCCTCTGCCTCTGCCTCTGCCTCTGCCTCTGCCTCTGCCTCTGCCTCTGCCTCTGCCGAGTGCTGGGATTAAAGGCGTATGCCACCATGCTCACCAGCTTTCCAGTTTCCTGAGGTCCCATTTATCAATTCTTGATCTTATAGCCTGAGCCATTAGAGTTCTGATTAGGATACTTCCCACTGTGCCAATGATTTCAAGGCTCTTTCCCATTTTCTCTTCCATTAGATTCAGTGTATCTGGTTTTCTTTTGTTTTTTGTTTTTTAATTTTTTAATAGGTATTTTCCTCATTTATATTTCCAATGCTATTCCAAAAGTCCCCCATACTGCCCCCCCCACTCCCTTACCCACCCACTCCCACTTCTTGGCCCTGGAGTACCCCTGTACTGAGGCATATAAAGTTTGCACAACCAATGGGCCTCTCTTTCCACTGATGGCCAAATATGTCAGCTTCTGATACATATGCAGCTAGACACGAGCTCCCAATCAAAAATTCAAAACAGAGGAATCTTGAATGTACGAGAAGCCCTTACAGAAATGTCCAAAGTCCTTAGCCATCAGGAAAATGAAAATCAAAATGACCCTGAGATTCTACCTACATCAATCAGAATGGATAAGATCAAAATCTCAGGTGAAAGCAAATATTCATAAAAATGTGGAGAAAGAGAATATTCCTCCATTGCAGATATCTACAGAACATTTTATCCTAAAATCAAAGGATATACCTTCTTCTCAGAAGAAGGTGGGATTGCAAACTGGTATAACTTCTATAGAAATCAGACTGGATTCTCCAAGTTTCTCTCCATTTAGTTTGATGTTGGCTACTGGATCGCTGTATATTGCTTTTATTAGGTTTAGTTATGGGCCTTCAATTCCGGATCTTTCCAAGACTTTCATCACAAATGGGTATTGGATTTTGTCAGATGCTTTCTCAGCATGTAACGAGATGATCATGTGGCTTTTGTCTTTGAATTTGTTTATATAGTGGATTACGTTGATGGATTTCAATATATTAAACCATCCCTGCAACTCTGGGATGAATCCTGCTTGATCATGATAAATGATCATTTTGATGTGTTCTTGCATTTGTTTTGCAAGAATGTTATTGAGTATTTTGCATCGATATTCATAAGGGAAATAAGTATGAAGTTTCCTTTCTTTGTTGGGTCTTTATGTACTTTAGGTATCAGAGTAATTGTGGCTTCATAGAATGAATTGGGTTGAGTACCTTCTGTTTCTATTTTATGGAATAGTTTGAGGACAGTTGAAATTAGGTCTTCTTTGAAAGTTTGGTAGAAATCTGAACTAAACCCATCTGGTCCTGGGCATTTTTTGGTTGGGAGAATATTAACTGCTTCTATTTCTTTAGGGGATATGGGACTGTTTAGATCATTAATCTGATCATGATATAACTTTGGAACCTGGTATCTGTCTAGAAATTTGTCTATTTCATCCTGGTTTTCCAGTTTTGTTGAGTATATCCTTTTGTAGTAGGATCTGATGATGTTTTGGACTTCTTTAGGTCCTGTTGTTATGTCTCTCTTTTCATATCTGATTTTGTTAATTAGGATACTGTCCCTGTAGCCTCTAGTTATTCTGGTTAAGGGTTTATTTATCTTATTGATTTTCTCAAAGAACCAGCTCCTGGTTTGGTTGATTCTTTTAATAGTTCTTTTTGTTTCCACTTGGTTGATTTCAACCCTGAGTTTGATTATTTCCTACTGTTTACTCCTCTTGGGTGTATTTGCTTCCTTTTGTTCTAGAGCTTTTAGGTGTGCTGTCAAGCTGCTAGTGTATGCTATCTCTAGTTTCTTTTTGTAGGCACTCAGAGTTATGAGTTTTCTACTTAAGACTGTTTTCATTGTGTCCCATAAGTTTGTGTATGTTGTAGCTTCATTTTCATTAAACTGTAAAAAGTCTTTAATTTCTTTATTTCTTCCTTGACCAAGGTAGAGCGTTGTTCAGCTTGAGTAGAGTGTTTTCAGCTTCCCCATGAATTTTGGCTTTCTATTATTTATGTTGTTATTGAAGATCAGCCTTAGTCTGTGGTGATTTGATAGGATACATAGGATAATTTCAATATTTTTGTATCTGTTGAGGCCTGTTTTGTGACCATTTATATGGTCAGTTTTGGAGAAGGTACCAAGAGGTTCTGAGAAGAAGGTATATCCTTTGTTTTTAGGATAAAATGTTCTGTAGGTATCTGTTAAATACATTTCTTTAACAACTTCTGTTAGTTTCAATGTGTCTCTGTTTAGGTTCTGTTTCCAGAATCTGTCCATTGATGAGAGTGGGGTGTTGAAGTATCCCACTATTACTGTGTGAGATACAATGTGTGCTTTGAGCTTTACGAAAGTTTCTTTAATGAATGTGGCTGCCATTGCATTTGGAGCATGTTCAGAATTGAGAGTTCCTCTTGGAAGATTTTACCTTTGATGAGTATGAAGTGCTCCACCTTGTCTTTTTTGATAACTTTGAGTTGGTAGTCGATTTTAGTCAATATTAGAATGGTTGCTTCAGCTTGTTTCTTCGGACCATTTGCTTGGAAAATTGTTTTCCAACCTTTTACTCTGAGGTAGGGTCTGTCTTTGTTCTTGAGGTGGGTTTTCTGTATGAAGCAAAATGTTAGATCCTGTTTATATAGCCAGCCTGTTAGTCTGTAACTTCTTATTGGGGAACTGAGTCCATTGATATTAAGAGATAGTAAGGAAAAGTAATTGTTGCTTCCTTTTATTTTTGTTGTTAGAGGTGGGATTCTGTTCTTATGGCTATCTTCCTTTAGGTTTATTGAAGGATTGCTTTCTTGCTTTTTTTTAGGGTTTAATTTCCATCCTTGTGTTGGTGTTTTCCCTTTGAAGTGCTGGATTTATGGAAAGATATTGTGTGAATTTGGTTTTGCCATGCAATACTTTGGTGTCTCCATCTATGGCAATTTAGTTTTGCTGGGAATAGTAGCCTGGGCTGGCATTTGTGTTCTCTTAGTGTCTGTATAACATCTGTCCAGGATCTTCTGGCTTTCAGAGTCTCTGGTGAGAAGTCTGGTGTAATTCTAATATGTCTGCATTTACATGTTACTTGACCTTTCTCCCTTACTGCTTTTAATATTCTGTCTTTATGTAGTGCACTTGTTGTTCTGATTATTATATGTCTGGAGGAATTTCTTTTCTGGTCCAGTCTATTTGGAGTTCTGTAGGCTTCTTGTATGTTCATGGGTATCTCCTTTATTAGGTTAGGAAAGTTTTCTTCTATAATTTTGTTTAAGATATTTACTTGCACTTTAAGTTTAAAATCTTCATTCTTATCTATAGATTTCTTATCTATCTTCTTAGATTTGGTCTTCTTATTGTGTTCTGGATTTCCTGGATGTTTTGAGTTAGGATCTTTTTGCATTTTCATTGATTGTTGTGTTCATGTTTTCTATGGAATCATTTGCATCTGAGATTCTCTCTTCCATCTCTTGCATTCTGTTGCTGATGCTCGCATCTATGCTTCTTGGTTTCTCTCCTAGGATATCTATCTCCATAGTTGTCTCTTTTTGGGTTTTCTTTATTGTTTCTACTTCCATTTTTTTATCTTGGATGGTTTTGTTCAATTCAGTCACCTGTTTGGTTGTGTTTTCCTGTAATTCTTTAAGGGATTTTTGTGTTTCCCCTTTAAGTACTTCTACCTCTTTAGCAGTGTTTTCCACTATTTCTTTAAGTGGGTTATTAATGCCATTTTTAAAATCCTCTACCAGCATCATGAGATATAATTTTAAATCTGAATCTTGCTTTTTGGGTGTGTTGGTGTATCCAGGACTAGCTGTGATGAGACTACTGGATTCTGATGATGCCAAATGGTCTTTGTTTCTGTTAGGATGATTCTTAAGTTTGTCTTTTGCCATCTGGTAATCTCTCGTGTTAGATGTTCTAGCTGTCTCTGGCTGGAGCATGCTCCTCTTGTGATTCTTTTAGCCTCTGTCAATACTCCTGGGTGTCCAATTCTCTCCTGTGTCCCAGTGGTCAAAGCCCTCCCTGGTGGCTGACCCTCCTCTGGCAAGGAAGGTGCTCAGAGGTCTGGGTCTCAGCTCTGCCTCCTGGCTGAGGATGAAGGCCTGAAGATACCCTGTCTGAGAAGCTCTGTTGTTTCTGTGGCCTGTGTGCTCTCCTATGTGGACTGGTCTCTGAAAGGCCCGGGATATAAGATGGGGACTTTTTTATTTATTTATTTATTTATTTGGTTGATAATGTTTTACTATGACTTAGAACATATTTTCCTCAAAGAACATTTTTTTTTGCATAAGAATTCAGGTACCTGAAAAACTCAAAAGCCTTTTCTTTTCTCTTTCTTTCTTTCTTTTTTTTTTTTTTTTTTTTTTTGGCACTTTGTCCAAGTTCCATTTCCAGGCATTAAGATTATCATACAGTTGTTGCCACTGCTTTTTTCCAAATGTCTGATGTGTGCTATGACTGACAACTACTTTTCTTTAGGTCTGGTCAGTTTTTCAGTAGACTATTTTAGTTTGTACAGCATAAATAATAAATGGTTCAACATCATCAGCTCCAATCTGTAGCTTGCTCCATTGTATCAAAAGAAACCTTAGCCTTCCACTGCCATTCACATAAAAGTGAGGAGTCTCTTATTCTCCATATTTTGTTCATGTAACAAGACAAGTGATTCTATGAAGTCTTTGTTATTCTGATAGGGTTTGACATACGATGCCAATTTAGCGCTCACAAAAATGGTTAATAAATCATGGATAAGCTTGCCTTCCAAAAATTTGACTAGCTTTATAGTATGAAGATGGTCAAAAAGAAAGGCATATGGATCCATCAGTATCCACACAATACACCTATGGGCAGCAACTCGAGCCCGGGAAGCATTGTTGTCTGTGTAGTTCCTGAGCAATTCCATCATGACCTTACTGCAGCATCACTTTTCTTACAATCCACGAGTGCCTTGTAGGGTAGTATTAAGAGGATGTGTTTCTTTTAAGTGGTAAGCTTCCAGAGTGGTAAGCTTCCACTTTCTCACTTGATCCAGTTCTGTTGGGATGTACTGGGTGGCCCCATCTGATGGTGCAACTTTGATGAGGTTGCAGCACACTGTGTACCTTACAGAAATATTATTGCTCATCCCATGGAAAATGTTGATGAGCAATTGTAGTCTCAGAAATGGGCATTCACCTTCCTCAAACTTGAACAACTTTTCACACAGACTTTCAATCAATGTTTCTTGCTTGTCTGGTTCCAAGATCAATAGGAGAGACACAACACTGTTCATTACACTTTCTTCATCTTTATCATCTTCCTTAGACACACATTACAGACTTCAATAATCTGAGCTAAATCTACATGAAGTCCACATTCCAAGTTCTCTTCTGAGATCTCATCTCATTTGACTTCAGATTAGCCCAATGATCAACAGCCTGGGCATCTCTGCTGATATTGATAAAGGCTGGGATGCTCATGGTGAAGGCCAGACTGTGGATGCCGCAAAGATAGCTCATCAGCTCAATTAGGTAGGTTTGTTAAGAGAATTGCAAATAGATTCTATAGCATCCCAGCTGTAGGACCACAGTTATACAGAGAGAACAGTAAACATTAAATGTATTTAGCACCAAGGTCAGCTCACCATGCTGGTCTGCAATAAATGTTACTCTTGTTGACTCAAGTGTATTAACCACAGGGTTGTTTATCAATGAGGAAGAAACAGCAAGAGAAACAGTTGATGTTAACCATAAAATAACTAAATAATTCAAGTCATGTCAAAGCAACACCATCTGAAAAGATACAAGTACACAAAAGGATATTAGTCCCCTATCTGACTTAGGATTGGTAAAAATTCTTTCCCAATCTGTTGGTGGCCTTTTTGTCTTATTGACAGTGTCTTTTGCCTTACAGAAGCTTTGCAATTTCATGAGGTCCCATTTGTCAAATCTTGATGTTACAGCACAAGCCATTGTTGTTCTGTTTAGGAATTTTTCCCCAGTGCCCATATCTTCGAGGCTTTTCCCCACTTTATCCTCTATAAATTTCAGTGTCTCTAGTTTTATGCGGAGATCTTTGATCCACTTAGACTTGAGCTTTGTACAAGGAGATAAGAATGGATCAATTCACATCCTTCTACATGATAACCACCAGTTGTGCCAGCACCATTTGTTGAAAATGCTGTCTTTTTTTCCACTGGATGGTTTTAGCTCCCTTGTCAAAGATCAAGTGACCATAGCTGTGTGGATTCATTTTTGGGTCTTCAATTGTATTTCATTGATCTACCTGTCTGTCGCTGTACAAAGAGCTCAAGAAGCTGGACTCCAGAAATTCAAATAACCCCATTAAAAATGGGGTATAGAACTAAGCAAAGAATTCTTAAGTGAGGAATACCAAAGGGCTGAGAAGCACCTGAAAAAAATGTTCAAGATCCTTAATCATTACGGAAATGCAAATCAAAACAACCTTGAGATTCTACCTCACTCCAGTCAGAATGGTAAGATCAAAAATTCAGGTGACCGCATATGCTGGCAAGGACGTGGAGAAAGAGAAACACTCCTCCATTGTTGGTGGGATTGCAAGCTTGTACAACCACTCTGGAAATCAGTCTGGCAGTTCCTCAGTAAATTGGACATAGTACGACCTAACGTTCCAACAATACCTCTCCTGGGGATATACCTAGAAGATGTTCCAACTGGTAAGAAGGACACATGCTCCACCATGTTCATAGCAGCCTTATTTATAATATCCAGAAGCTGGAAAGAACCCAGATGTCCCTCAACAGAGGAATGGATACAGAAAATGTGGTACATTTACACAATGGAGTACTACTCAGCTATTAAAACCAATGAATTTATGGAATTCTTAGGCAAATGGATGTATCTGGAGGATATCATCTTTAGTGAGTTAACCCAATCACAAAAGAAATCACTTGATATGTACTCACTGATAAGTGGATATTAGCCCAGAAACTTAGAATACCCAAGATACAATTTGCAAAACACAAGAAAATCAAGAACAAAGAAGACGGAAGTGTGGAAACTTCATTCCTCCTTAGAATAGGGAACAAAACACCCATGGAAGGAGTTACAGAGACAGAGTTTGGAGCTAAGTTGAAAGGATGGATCATCCAGAGACTACCACATCTGGGGATCCATACCATAACCAGCCACCAAACCCAGACACTATTGCATATGCTAGCAAGATTTTCCTGAAAGGACACTGATATAGCTGTCTCGAGTGAGGCTGTGCCAGCACTTGTCAAATACAGAAGTGGATGCTCACAGTCAGCTATTGGATGGAACACAGGGCCCCCAGTGGAGGAGCTAGAGAAAGTACCCTTGGAGCTGAAGGGGTCTACAACCCTATAGGTGGAACAACAATAGGACTAACCAATACCCCCAGAGCTCATGTCTCTAGCTGCATATGTATCAGAAGTTGGCCTAGTCGTCCATCATTGGGAAGAGAGGCCCCTTGATCTTGCAAACTTTATATTATACCCCAGGACAGGGGAATGCCAGAACCAAGAAGTGGGAGTGGGTGGGTACGGAAGCAGGGTGGGGGGAGGGTATAGGGAACTTTCAGGATAGCATTTGAAATGTAAATAAAAAATATCTAATAAAAATATTCTTGCTTAAAAAACAAGTACACAAAAGGAATTGTGTTAGGAAATAAAAATTTAATGATATAAATTTAAATAATATTTGATAGAGAAAACATAAAATCTCTGAAGAGATTTTTTAACTTCATTATTTCCCTTTTTTCACATAAGTAGTAAGTTACGCTTATGACTAATTTTTTCATTACACTGCACCATGAATTGTTACTTTTATTTTATTCCCCCAAATATCAGGAACATTATGAAAACAAAGATACTTCCTATCTTGTGTATAACATGGGTAATTTATTCATGGATAGGCATAAGATAGTTAGCTTTCAACAAACACTTGAGAAATTTGTTAATAGTGTTAAAGAGATAATTGAAAGTGTGCTCATTGCCTAAAAGTAGCATACAGAATGCTGAGAGACACATTCAGCATCATCAATGATCACCACAGCACTGCTGACAGAAATATGAAACTCCTCCAACTATAGTATGATGTGAAATGCATAGAAGATGAGCATACATTAAAAATAATTAAAATACAAATTGATGCTTGTCTAAGGTACAAGCCAGTAGTTTTCAGAAAGATGTGACTTTGCTCTCTATTAGTCATGTAGCAATGTCTGGAGAATTATCCAACCATTTTGTGGACATTTGTGGAGAATTTCCATAAACCAGGTAGGAATTTGCTATTAGCATCCTAGTAAGTAGCAGCCATGGCTTTTGTTGATGATTAGCACAGCTTCAAAGAATTATATGGTATACAACTTGAAATATTGCTTGATGTCAGAACACTTGACTATCATATGTGAGGCTCTGTGTTCAATACCCAGCACACCAAAATGAATTTTCATGGCCAGTGTTGAAGTTGAGAAACTGCAGAAAGACCAACTGTTAGAGAATATGCTTTTAATTTCATTTTTTGCTTCTAGGTGAAGAGATATCATGTACATTTGATTTACATGCCAGTTGGTTCACAAACAAGCAAGTGATGCAAATATCCATTATTTGTGGGAATCCTCTTGCAGCAAATTTGTATTATCTAGATTCATATACTAGGACAGAAAATTCTAACAGAGTGAAATATTCCCAGGTTTGAATATAATGAGCAGAACAGAGCCTACTGTCTTTGAGAGGTAGATGTCTGAGTTATCATTTTGGGCATTAGTAGTTGGTTTCTAGAAATGTTCCCAGGACATCGGTATCCTGACCAAATATTGTTAGTTGGAATGGAAATTTCTGATTTCTTTGGAGACTCATTTGTGTCATATGATGTTTTGCTGCAAGCTATTTTGAGAGGATATTTTGCTGGAGCAGATGCGTTAGAGGATGATTTGCTGAGGGAGACACTTGAAAGGACATTTGATGTTTGGAAAGAATATAAGTAGACCTCAACAGAAAGTGAACAACGTTCTTGCATTGTTTCACCTTGCAAAACGTCACTGGCCTTTGCTGATGGTTTCCTTGCATTGGTATGCCTTGCCATATTTTACTGGTCTCCAGTGATCTTTGCTTGTCATGACTTTGTAGTGAGAAACACACCAAAGAACTTCTCTTGGTATTCTGAGTGCTTCTTGCCACTTCCACATCTTCTGCTGATTCAGCAGCACCTCCAGATTTCTTCTGGATTGATCCATTGCTACTGATTCATGTTTGGTGTTTGTCAATTGCTTTGCTATTTGGAGATAATTGTTGCTACTGATTCATAGTTGATGCTAGTGGACTGAACTGCTGTCAAAGAAGACTGTAATCATCCCAAAGGTCTACATCTAAACAGCTTCATAGCCCCCTTGTCCTATTCACACTTCCTTGCCCCTGCCTCTAATAAGTGGACTAGAAGGGAGGTTGACACATTATAGAACCCTACTTAGACTATATTTTGAAAAATCTAAGCCTAAAGGTGGCTTTCAATGCAGCTTAACCATAATGGGTAATTATTCTGCTTCTAATATAGTAGAGTAAAAGGTAGGTTTTGAAATGTTGTTAAAGGAGGTTGGCAAAATAACTGCTGGCACTGGTTGGTCTCCTTCCTTGGTCCTACAATGGGTTTTGTGGCATTTCTTCATCGTCTTCATGTATACCATTTTGAAAAAGATTGGTAATAAAGATGAAAATTCTGAAGATGTAACTCAATTAATTCTCTTGTGTTAGAGAAGGTTGAAGAGTTGGCTATGCACTTAGAGAGTTTTCAAATAGATGGTGAAGGTTTTAGAAAGCAAGAAGAGTCAGTCAGAACAGAATTACAGAACTCAGGCTTATGCCTGAAACCAGAAATATAATGCACCATGAAAGAAGGAATCAAATTAGGCTGGAAGACAAACTACCACCGTGCTGTCCTCCAAGCACTTACAGTGACAGGTGCCCAGAACACCTCAGTGAGACCAGCGGCTGGGAAGAGCAGTGTAGGGGAAGGCACTGATACCAAAGACTGGTTCCCTAATTGGTTCTTGATTTGGTCAATAAAGGAGGTGGGGTGCCAATTGCTGGGCAGAAGGGATAGGTGGGACTTTTGGATTCCAGGAGGAAAAGTGAGGCAAGAAAAGAGAAGGGGCTTTTGGCCAGGTTTTGGAAGGAGGAGCATAAAACAATCAAGTAAGATCTCAAGGAAGTTAAAACCAGTGACCTCTGCCACCTGCTGATAGCCAAGGAGATCAGCAGAGGGTATCTGATGAAGGCTAAGTGATCAGTTTAGAGCAGGAGAGTCTGTGCTCAAAAATCATGATAGTTGCAAGTTCTAAAGTAATAAAATTGTCTGTGTTTTTCATCCATGGAGGAAAGGTGTGTGGGGGAGGGGGGCGGGAGTGCCTTTGGTGATGGCAGCTTTGTTGAACTAAGCCAGAAGGAGCAAAAGAGAAGTTGGGAGTGGAGCTGGCTATAGCCGATCTTAGAGCTAGGCCAGGAGGATCCAGAGCCTGGCCTGAGCTCCTGGGAAAGGTGATGGTGAGGTTTTAAAAATTACATGCAACAGAGCAGGAGGTAGTACAGGGAAAATGGGTTAGTGTTTAGTCAGGAGCAACATTAGAGGATTTGCTTGAGGCTACACAGGTACCTTCAACTGTCTCCGTCTTTGTTCAGCATATGCCTCCTGATGATGGTTGTCATGCATATAATAAGTTGACCTGGAATCCATTAGAAATGCTATAACATAAACATTTTGAAGAGGCTATTGTATTTTAAGGCTTGAGTTCTCTATGTGTTAAAGAAATGTTAGGTAACTGGGCTACACAGTTATTCCCCGAGATTGCAAGGGACTGATTTCAGCTTTTCTAGAAGCTGGTCAGAAATTGCAATGGCTGTTGTAGTGGAGAAATGAAGCCACAAAAGCATAACAGTGTACTATAGTAATGGGGATAGATGTTACTAAAGACCAGTAGCTTGGAGAAGGGGGTTTATGCTGATCTAGAAGAACAAACTCATTCTAATGGTGTCATAGTTGAACAATGTTATGTTGAAGCTTTAAAATCTTGGAATATGATTAAGGAGCTGAGAGAAAAATAATTCACCCCACTTAATAAGGTAATACATGGTCCAGCAGAAGCACGTACTCACTTCTTACAGAGACTGGGGTCAGCTGTGAATAGAACAATATAAAATCCTGAAAACAGTGTTAATGGGGATCTTGGCATTTGAAATTGCAAATACTGGATGTAAAAGAGCAACCAGACCACTGAAAGAATGTTGAGCATTAACAGATAAATAGAAAAGAGTGACAACTTCCACAAGTTGTCAGGGTCACCATATCAATATCATATGGCAAATCATAGAAGCTAGTAATCTAAGCAGTCAAATGCCCAGCACCTTAATTGTGAAGAATTTGTCAGTTTCCATTATAAAGCTGGAAGATGTAGAACTCACTAAAGCTTCTGGTTTCCATCTGCGCCTGGAGCTGACCCTGTGCCACAGCGCTCTATACCCAAATCCCCCGGGAGAGAGTTGGTCTCCCAGAAGTGCTGACACACTTGAGAGCACAGGTAAGACAACTACTTCTGCTCAGATTCTTGGCCCAAGAGAGACCCAACTGAAGCCATCAGGACACAGGAACCAAAGAATAGACAAGGACAGGATCCTTCCGTTTTCCACCTGTGCCCTGGAGCTGACCCTTTGCCACAGTTCTCTAAATCCAAAGCCCACCAGGAGAGAGCTGTTCTTGCAAGATATGCTGATACACCTGAGAACACAGGTGAGACTAGCACTTCTGCTCAAATTCCTGGCCCAAGAAGGATCCACCAAGAGCTATCAGGACACAGCAATCAAGGAACAGACGGGGACAGGATCCTTCCATTTTCCACCTGTGCCCTGAAGCTGACACTCTGTCACAGCTCTACATACCCAAATTCCTCCCAGAGAAAACTGGTTTCCCAGGAGTGCTGACACACAGGCTTATAGGAGGAAAAAGCCACAGTCAGAGACAGCAAGATCAGCTAACACCAGAAATAACCAAATGCAAGAGGCAAGTGCAAGAAAATAAGCAACAACAGAAACCAAGGCTACTTCGAACCGTCAGAACCCAGTTCTCCCACCACAACAAGCCCTGGATACCCCCAACACACTGGAAAAGCAAGACTCCAATTTAAAATCACATCAGACGATGATGGTAGAGGACTTTAAAAGGACAAAAATAACTCCCTTAAGAAATACAGGATAATGCAGGCAAACAGGTAGAAGACATTAAAAAGGAAACACAAAAATCCCTTAAAGAATTACATGAAAATAGAACCAAACAGGTGAAGTAATTGAACACCACAATCCAGGATTTAAAAAGGAAAATAGAATCAATAAAGAAATCACAAAGGGAGACAACACTGGAGATAGAAAACCTAGAAAAGAGAAAAGGGGTCATCATCAACAGAATACAAAAGATAGAAGGGAGAATCACCAGGTGTAGAAGATTCATTCCATAGAAAACATTGAAGCAATAGTCAAAAAAAAAAGCAAAATGCAATAGTTCCTAACACAAAACATCCAGGAAATTTAGGACACAATGACAAGAGCAAACCGTAGAAGAATAGGTATAGAAGAGAGCAAGTAAAAATTCACAAACGAAAGTGCCAGTAAATATCTTCAACAAAATTATACAAGAAAACTGCCCTAACCTAAAGAAAGAGATGCTCATGAACATACAAGAAGCTTACAAAACTCCAAATAGACTGGACAAGAAAAGAAATTCCTCCCATTGCATAATAATCAAAACACCAAATGCACAAAACCAAAAAAAAGGACTATTGAAAGGGAAAACGCTCAACTAACTTATAAAGGCAGACCTATCAGAATTACACCAGACTTCTCAACAGAGACTATGAAAGCTAGAAGATCCTGGACAGATGTCATACAGACCCGAAGAGAACACAAATGCCAGCCCAGGTTACTATACCTAGCAAAACTCTTACTTAACATAGATGGAGAAACCAAGATATTCCACGACAAAATGAAATTTATACAATATCTTTCCATAAATCCAGCCCGACAAAGGATAATAAATGGAAAATTCTAATGCAAGGAGGGAAACTGCACCCTAAAAAGCAAGAAAGTAATGTTCATTCAAGAACCCCCCAAAAAGATAGCCACTGCTAACAACAAAAACAACAGGAAGCAACAGGCAATATTCCCTAATATCTCTTAACATCAATGGACTCAATCCACCAATAAAAAGACATAGACTAGTAAACTGGAGGCATGAACAGGACCCAGGATTTTGTTGCATATAGTAAATCCACCTCAATGACAATGACAGACACTACCTTAGAGTAATAGGCTGAAAAACAATTTTCCAAGCAAATGATCCCAAGAAACAAAGATGGAGTAGCCATTCTAATATCTGATAAAATCGACTTTCAACCAAAAGTTATGAAAAGAGATAAGAAAGGATACTACATCCTCATCAAAGGAAAAATCAACCAAGATGAACTCTCAATTCTGAACATCTATGCTCCAAATGCAAGAGTAACCCCATTCATAATAGAAATTTTACTAAAGCTCAATGTACACATTGCATCTCACACAATAATAGTGAGAGACTTCAATACCCCACTCTCAGCAATGGACAGATCATGGAAACAGAAACTAAACAGAGACATAATGAAGGTAACACAAGATATGGACCAAATGGATTCAACAGATATCTATAGAACATTTCATCCTAAATCAAAAGAATGTACCTTCTTCTCAGCACATCATGGTACTTTCTTCAAAACTGATCATATAGTTGGTCACACAACAGGCCTCAACAGATACAAGAAAATTGAAATAATCCTATTCATCCTATTAGATCACCACAGACTGAGGTTGGTCTTCAATAACAACAAAAACAACAGAAAGCCCACATATACATGGAAGCTGAAAAACACCTTACTCAATGACAACTTGGTCAACTAAGAAATAAAGAAAGAAATTAAAGAATTTTTAGAATTGAATGAAAATGAAAGCACAACACACCAAAACTTATGGGACACAATGAAAGCAGTGCTAACAGGAAAACTCATACCTCTGAGTGCCTCCAAAAAGAAACTAGAGAGAGCATATATTAGCAGCTTGATAGCACATCTGAAAGCTCAAGAACAAAAAGAAGGAAATACACCCAAGAGGAGTAGATGTCAGTAAAAAATCAAACTCTGGGTTAAAACTAAGCCAGTAGAAACAAAAAGACCTGTACAAAGAATCAACAAAAGCAGAACTTGGTTCTTTGAGAAAATCAACAAGATAGATAAACTCTTAGCCAGACTAACCAGAGGGCACAGAGACAGTATCCAAATTAACAAAATGAGAAATGAATAGGGAGACCTAACAACAGAAACCGAGGAAATTAAAAAATTATCAGATCCTACTACAAAAGGCTATACTTAAAGAACTGGAAAAAGTAGATGAAAGAGAGGGTTTTCTTGACAGATACTAAGTACCAAACTTGAATCAGGATCAGATAAACCATCTGAAGAGTCCCATATTTCCTAAGGAAATAGAAGTAATCATTAGAAGTCTCCCAACTAAAAGAAAAGAAGAAGAAAAAAATGAAGAAAGAAAATCCCAGGGCCAGATGATTTTAGTGCAGAATTTTATCAGACTTTCAAAGAAGATCGAATACTAATACTCCTCAAACTATTTCACAAAATAGAAAAATAAGATAAATTACACAATTAATTGTATAAAGCCACAGTCGCACTGATACCTAAGCTACACAAACTCCCAACAAAGAGAACTTCTAATCAATTTCCCTTATAAATATCAATGCAAAAATACTCAAAAATTCTCACAAATTGAATATAACAACACAACAAAATGATCACTCACCATAATCAGGTTGGCTTCATCCCAGGGATGTAGAGATGGTTCAGTATATGGAAATCCATAACCCAGTACATAAACAAACCCAAAGAGAAAAAAGCACATGATCCTCTCATTAGATGCTGAGAAAGCATTTGACAAAATAAAACAACCCTTCATGTTAAAAGTATTGGAGTGATCACAAATTCAAGGCCCATACCTAAATAATAAAAGCAATATAGGTATACAAATAGACAACATCAAACTAAATCAAATTAAATGGAGATAAACTTGAAGCAATCCTACTAAAATCAGGGACAACACAAGGCTGCCCACTCTTCCCTCATCTATTTAATATAGTACTCAAAGTTCTAGCCAGAGCAATTAGACAACAAAAGGGGATTAAAAAGGATAAAAATTGGAAAGGAGGGAGTCAAGATATCACTATTTTCAGGTAATATGATAGTATACATAGGTAACCCCAAAAATTCCACTAGAGAACTTCTATAGACGATAAAGTTCAGCAAATTGGCTGGATATAAAATTAGCTCAAACAAATCAGTAGCCTTCCTCTACTCAAAGGATAAATGGGCTGAGAAAGAAATTAGGGAAATGACATCCTTTATAATAGCAACAAATAATATAAAATATCTTGGTATGATTCTGACCAATCAAGTGAAAGAGAACTTCATGTCTCTGAAGAAAGAAATCAAAAACCACCCGAAGATGGAAAGATCTCCCATGCTTATGGATTGACAGTGTTAATATAGGAAAAATGGCCATCTTGTCAAAAGCAATCTACAGAGTCAATGAAATCCCCATCAAAATTCCAACTCAGTTCTTCAGAGATTGTAACCTCCCCACCTCAGCCTGAAATCTGGCTGATCAGGTTTGACTGTTAGCACCAGGAGAGCATCGGGGGTGGAGCCTGCCACCATATCGTTCTGCCACTCCTACTGCTACTATCTGCGCCTAGCTGTTCCTGAGCCAACTCATGGTCACCTGCAACTAGACTCCAAGGATGATTTGGTGGAAATGGGCCTCTCTTCCTTCTTCATAACCCCATGTCTCCGAATAGTAAAATTGAACCTTGATCAGACTAATGTCTTGGTTCCATTCTTTCTCGTGCCGCCTAGTTTCCCTCTTTTCTTTCAGATTCCAAGATGTTTTCCAGGCTCGAACCCGGACAAGTGGGCCGCTGGCCAGCCTCAACAAAATGGTGTCCCACAAGGGGCCTGAGAAAGGCAGAGGACATTTGGAAGAAGCACTGCTGGTTTGGAGCTCCATGGAAGCAGAAAATAATTAAGGAAAATTCCTACGGGAGAAGGTTGGTACGGGCTAAGCTGAAACTGCGTTAAACCTGCATGCTAGATTCACTTATGTTCAGCAGTGAGATTCTCAGGATCTAGGAATGTAACAGGCAGTTAGCCGAAGCTTCCAGAAGCTGCTTTTTTAGGCGTGAGAAAAGAAAGGGTTTAATAAAAGAGATTTAATAATCAGGCAGGTGGCCTCAGTCAGAAACTGTATCAGGCGGGAGGAAAATATCCCAGAAGCAGAGAGAAATTTTAGGGGTGCCCTGCTTTGTTCTCTTTGGGCCTTAAAAGCAGAAGTTCTCTGCCCTCTTTGTCTTTTTGTCTAAGGTCTTGTCTAATGTTTGGTGAACCAATCTGTTCACGTGTTCAACTCATGTATGTTCATGTCCAGGCTGAATGAATGAATGTTCTATGTTTCATGTTTGAAAATAAAGATGGCTAAAACTTTATCTGGTAGCTCAGCAAAGCCGAGTGTGGCCACACGCTTTAGCCAAAAAAAAAAAAAAATGCACACAGCAGGAGGGCCCCTGCTAGAAAAAAACTGTTCTTTAAAGAAAAAAAAGAGAGTCTGCAGCCTCATGGTATTGGGGCGGAAAAAAGCTGATAGATGGTTTGTCCTAAGAAAATTCTCTGCATTCGTGATTATTCTGTCTAGGTAATGATAAAGTGCTTTTTATCTTATAATTATAGTTAGAAAAATTGAAATTCTTTGGTTGGTCTAAATTCATAAGACTCGTGTAGCCGCTTCATTTGGTTTTTTACTGGTCTTAGAGGTGTAATATGCTCTGCGTGTCTTCATCGTAGAGTACGGGCTTATAAGTTATTCGGTATGATCAAAAAGGTGTAACACTGGTTACTAGAAAGTTAGCTTTAAATTGGTAACTCAGGTTTAGGGTCTTTCCAACACATGGCATAAGGCAGGCCAAGAGGCTGGGTCTCTAAGGATACTTCTAATTGAGATAATATTTAATGTGATTCTTATCCTAGAAAGTAGAATTAAATTTAAGATTTAAAGCAATGTCTCTTTAATGAAGCATTAAGACTTGCACTGTCAAGCATTCATAGGTATAAATTGGCAGCCAAATTTCGTAACGTGATAGTGAAGTTTTAATGTTGATAAATGTTCCTAAAGTGATAAATTGTTTTGAAATCGGATTTTGCTTTCCCAAAGTTAATGTTGCAAAAGAAACTTAGTAATTCTAATATCTGTCCTCATGGCAAGAGGAACTAAGCTCAGAGCAGCTTCTGCTCAGTTTGTGTGACTTTCCTTTTTCTTGCAAATGGTGCCTAGAGAAGCTCTGGAGATTTGCCTCCAGGGGATATTTCTTTTTCCGCTAAAAGAGCACCTTTGCAGATCTAGCCAGATGCTGTTTTAATAAAGTTCAAATTCATAGTTTATAAAGGGTCAATCAGACTGTAAAATTTATTAAGGCATTGCAATCTGGCTTGCCTACCGTTTATATAGTTATTATAGATCCGAAAGTTTGTTTCTTTTTTTCTCTCTCCTTTGCATCTTAATGATTGTAAAGGTTTTGCTTCTAGTGAGTTTGTAATAACTGGAATATTTTTCATCTAGTATGGCTAAATATTGATCTACATTATGTGAGAAATTTTTATCATTTCTGCTTCTATACCAGAAGCCAAGAGTTTGAATCTTCCAGTGTATATTGTTTTCTAAATAGAAATATTTTATTAGCTAATGCCTCTCAAGGGAAGTTTACTTTAAATCCTTGCTCTCACACAAGGGGCTTTTAGTTCGGAGGCGATATCTTTTAATACCTAGGCTTTTAGTTATACTAGAAAATCGTGGTCCAGAAAATCTAAGAAGGAAAATTTGAATTGCTTCGATATTTTATTTTTAAAGGCTTCCAAGAGATGTTAATTGGCTAAGAACTCACCACAAGAAAACTTAAGCCTTTGTCAGGTGCTTTTAAGTGAGACACAAATTAATTGGCAAAGAACACAAATTAACTTGCAGAAATTAAAGAAAGCTTTTATAATTGTTATCAATTATAACCAATGGTAATTAAAACTTAGCTGCCTATTTTAGTTATTGGTTATTAAATGTGCCCACAACAATTCTTTGGCAAGAGAAAACATTACCCTAAAGTCATTTTTCTCATCCTCCCAGCCGATTGTTGGCCCACGTGGAACCCAGCTAGCTGCTGGCTGCTGTGGGGTGGGGCCTTGGGTTTTTGGGCTGCCTTCAGCCTCTTCTGCCTGAGAGAAAGGCTGAGGTGGCAGCAGTGGTTGGCAAAAGCGGCTGCGACAACAGGGCCAGTGCTGCCGCCAGTGCCAGGACCGAAGCTGCCACTTGACATTGCAGTGGCAGGCACGGTCGGCGCGCACCACCTCCATTTCAGCAGCTGGTTAACATCCAGAGTCCTTTTCACAGTGACTCTGCATGCCAGGGTGGCAGGCAGCCAAGGCTGAGAAGGACTCACAATTGCTTAAGATTGTTCGTCCCTCAAATGCTATTAATTCTCAAATTTGCAATTGCTTATGCGTATACAACTCATAGAAAAAAATGCTGTCCTTTTGAGAAGGCGCTTTTTAGATATTTAATAAATTGTTCTGGATTGCCTGGACATCTTAAAACAATGCCATGCTACATTTATATCTCGGGCAGTCTATAGGTCGTACATATAAGATAGATTGGATATATAACCTCGTTCTTTGTATATTCAAAGCAGTTATGGTTTAAGGTAATATTTTAATAATCTTAGAAATTGTACATGTCAATTTCTGCTATTAGCATCCTCAGTTACTACCTGTTTCCACATAATAGTGTTAATTCTTGAGGACTTTTACTTAATAAATTGCTACAAATAAATACTCTTATTTCTAGTTAATAAATAAATTATGCACACGTGACTATTAATAACTTTTCAAGCTTTCTAGTTACAACTGCTCCTTAAGAGAAACAATTGAAAGTACAATTAGTCACTGCCCTTCTTACATGAATACTGACTATACAGTCAAATATTTGAGATGTTTTGTCAACAAGTTATTAATTCTAAGGACAAGATATTGTGAAACTTTAAAACTTTAACTTCTTAAAAGACAAAGAAGGGCAAAATTATATCCCCATGCATATTATTTAATGCATTCCCATGCACATTATTTAAATCATACTTTTAGAATTTTGAAATTTGGATGTCAAAGAATTTAATAAATGCCTTATACTATCTTAAAAGGATCTACTTATTGGTATATGGTTTGATCCTAAACAGCTACCTTATTAGGGAAATCATAGGTTCTCTCCACAGAATGCTACAGAAACATGATGGTTAATTCGTGTGACAAGCTGGCAGGTGAGTTGACTCAGTGCCCTGACTGAAGGGACAAGGAAGCTAAATTGGGTACATGTTTTCGACCCATCCTTGCTTGCCATTTTTCCAGTTTGGACTAGTGAAGCTGCCTTGCTTCAAGCTTTTTAACTTTATGGCAAAAAGAACATCAGAGACTGTATATTCTGACTTAGTAAGATTAGTCATTTAATAGAGTCATAATGATTTTTCTCTTTTCTTCAATGTGACCAGTTATTCTAACTCAATCTTAGACTGGTCTAATATTTAGTCCAATATTAGAGATTCCTATTGTAGATATCTAAAATTCTTAATTACCTAGCAAAGTTAAGCCAGAGCACAGCCTCCACTCCCAGAGAAACTGCAGCCTTCCTACAATTCTAAAAACCAGCTCCCCCACAAGGAGGCCAGAGATGAAGCTTGAGCCTATATTGTCAATTTTCACTGTCTGGATCTTGTTTTTTGAGCAGGTAAATCAGCAACCTTCAGCCTGACTGCTGCGGGCATGCATCCCCAACCCCAAGAGCATGCAGGTAGCAGCTACTAATTTTCATTCTAAAAGCAATCCTGCACATATTGTGGCTTTTGGTCTGATTTGGGATTGAGGTTTGCTATTAGGGCTAGAAAGGCAGAAATTTCAGATATTAGAAGAATATGGTTTTAATTCTGATAAGACAGGCTTAGTCTCTTAGCTGGTCTCCAGTTTTCCACCCTTGCTGATATTGCAAGGTCCTCTTGGTTCCTCAGGCTGTGGAAATATTAGGGATGAGAAGGATGACCTCCAGCTCCTAATATAGCCTAAGAGCCACAAAGTGTGGTGTTACTAGTGACGTAATTCTTGTAGAGGCCTTGCTGAATCTGAGGTTGACAATTCTCCCTTGGGAGCTGCACAGTACTCAGAACTGTGCATGCTGGTTCGTGATAATACGAATACAGTATGGGCACCAGCATGGGTACGAGGCTAAGCATTGCAGGGGAAGGTCCAACTTGACCATTTCTGAGTTCCCTGAGAGACACACCTGCTTTGGATGGAGGTTGGTATCTAGTTCCAGTTACAACCAAAAGTATCTTTCTAAGGCTCTGCCTCCCCTCCCCAAAAGATACCAAGAGCCATGTTTGTGGGTCGTGATAACACCCACGGGAGGAATCGGGTCAATGCTCCCCCAGCCATGGTTAATGCCCACTCATCCAAGGATGAGAAGATCATTTGATCACCTCAGTTAAGTGTGGCCTTATTAAGTTTAATTCAAAGGGGGGTGGGGGGGAGTTTGGAGACCACACCGTGAAAAGGCAAGCCCTTCATAGCCTCCCACCCTAAAAAGCCAAATGGCCTTGTGCTAAGGAGCCAGTCGTCACCCCTTCCTCTCTGTTCCCTGCCTGTCACCCAAGGCTGTTGAGGAGGATCCACATACTCTCCTTTAGTGTTATCTTACTATAGTACTTTTTAAAATTGAATCCTGATACAGTTAAGTCTTCGCCAGAGTTCCAATGTCCTAGTCCTACTAAGACTGTGAAGGTGACAACTTAGATTTCAGTAGAAATTAAGCGAGGAAGTTACCTATTCAGTAACAAAACTAACATTACAAAGGACAGAGCCAACAGCTCAGGGCTAGTCTGCAAAATGTTTACTAGGACAGAAAGGACAGTCTTAACCAAATAAGGGTTTACCATGAGAAAAGTTAGGGAATCCCACTGAGACAGGTTTCTTCATTAGGCCCTAAGAATTCAGACAGGACCATAGAACATAAATCAGATAGCTGACTAATATCCAATATATATAAAGAACTCAAGAGAGTGGACTCCAGAAAATCAAATAACCCCCATAAAAGATGGGGCTCAGAGCTGAACGAAGAATTCTCACCCGAGGAATACCGAAAGGCTGAGAAGCACCTGAGAAAATGTTCAACCTCCGTAATCATCAGGGAAATGCAAATCAAAACAACCCTGAGATTCCACCTCACACCAGTCAGAATGGCTAAGATCAAAAATTCAGGTGACAGCAGATGCTGGCCAGGATGTGGAGAAAGGGGAACACTCCTCCATTGTTGGTGGGATTGCATGCTTGTACAACCACTCTGGAAATGAGTCTGGCGGTTCCTCAGAAAATTGGACATAGTACTACCAGAGGATCCTGCAATACCTCTCCTGGGCATATATCCAGAAGATGTCCCAACCGGTAAGAAGGACACATGCTCCACTATGTTCATAGCAGCCTTATTTATAATAGCCAGAAGCTGGAAAGAACCCAGATGCCCCTCAACAGAGGAATGGGTACAAAAAATGTGGTACATTTACATAATGGAATACTACTTAGCTATTAAAAAGAATGAATTTATGAAATTTCTAGGCAAATGGTTGGACCTGGAGGGCATCATCCTGAGTGAGGTAACCCAATCACAAAAGAACTCAAATGAAATGTACTCACTGATAAGTGGATATTAGCCCAGAAACTTAGTATAGCAAGATATAAGGTACAAGATGCAAAACACATGAAACTGAAGAAGAACGAAGACCAAAGTGTGGACACTTTGCTCCTTCTTAGAATTGGAAACAATCACCCATGGAAGGAGTTACAGAGACAATGTTTGGAGCTGAGACAAAATGATGGACCATCTACAGATTGCCATATCCAGGGATCCATCCCATAATTAGCCTCCAAGTGATGACACCATTGCATACACTAGCAAGCCTTTGTTGCAAGGACCGTGATATAGCTGTCTCCTGTGAGACTAGGCCGGGGCCTAGCAAACACAGAAGTGGATGCTCACAGTCAACTATTGGATGGATCACAGGGCTCCCAATGGAGGAGCTAGAGAAAGTATCCAAGGAGCTAAAGGGATCTGCAACCCTATCGGTGGAACAACATTATGAACTAACCAGTACCCCAGAGCTCTTGACTCTAGCTGCATATGTATCAAAAGATGGCCTAGTCGGCCATCACTGGAAAGAGAGGCCCATTGGTCAGGCAAACTTTATATGCCCCAGTACAGGGGAACGCCAGGGCCAAAAAGGAGGTGTGGGTGGGTAGGGGATTGGGGGTGGGTGGGTATGGGGGACTTTTGGGATAGCATTGGAAATGTAATTGAGGAAAATACATAATAAAAAAAAAAAGGAAAAGATCCTTTCTTAGCTCCTGCTTGCCACCCACATGAATTATGATTTCATGAGACACAGACACAGTCAGATGTGCCATTTAATTTACTTCCAAGATGATTTTCATTAAAAATAACTTCAAAACCAGAAATACCTATTAGGTGACAACAGTCAAACTTATTTTTTGTTCTCACATTCTCATAAATAATGTGTTGCTTTCTCTTGCTGCACATACTTTGCCAAGATTCCCAGTGTTAAAATTTCATGTCCTTAAAATGATATTACTAAATAGCATGGAAGGGCACAGATTACATATATTCTATATATACAATATTGTTTTTATATGTGTGTGTATCAATGTACACCCAGGGAAACATGACTTTTAAAAATCTTTATTGTTTCTTAAATTAATTTTTAAATTTGCATAATATTAACATAGGACTATAGTTTCAGGTTCAGTTTCACCCTGTATTATTCCCCACCCGTTTCTTCTTTCCTAACTCTTGAAATTTCCTGAAGTGCTTGCATTAAGCAAACTTTCCTCTCAGTAAAATAACTTTTTCTCAAGACTGCACTTCTGCAAATTACTGCCCTTGCATTGATGGGAAAAAAGGAGGAGTTATGGATGGAGAATACATATTCAGAAATGTTTTCTAGTGTGCCATAAGTTTTAATAGCTAGGTCTTTAGAGTAGGTTTCCTAAATGGCTCCAGCTGCATATGTAGCAAAGGATGGCCTTGTTGGACATCAATGGCAGGAGAGGCCCTTGGTCCTGTGAAGACTCAATGCTCCAGTGTAGGGGAATGCCAGGACAGGGAAGCAGGAATGGGCTGGTTGATGAGCAAGGAGAGGGAGTTTAGGATAGGGGGTTTTAGAAGGGAAAACTAGGAAAGGAGATAACATTTGAAATGTAAATAAAGACAATGTCTAGTTTAAAAAAGGGGAGGGGGATCACGAAACCTTTAAGGGGAGAGAATGTGAAGGACTCAGATAGCTTAATGCATGCCTTTCCTGGGGACTGTGGACCCCTGGTCCATTTTCTTCTCTGTTTGTAATGTTGCAGTGGCATTCTTTGCTTTGCCATTATGTTCCTACTGCAATTAATCTGCCTTTGCATATGTCTAATATCAAGTGGACCACTGATATACCACAAGTTATAAAATTATATACTGTAAAACTATAAAGTTATAAAAGTATAAAACTTTATTAGCCTCAGAAATTTTATTCCAAATAATTTGGTTATTAGGAAAATGTCTAACATAGATGTTACTCTTCGATTCCTATGTCTTGTTTTGCAAAGCAGCTTACAGCATGATTTGAGGAGATGATGCAATACTAGTGAGTGATGTTAGGAAAACGTCAGTTGAGACAGGCCTCTGAAGACAAAATTTAGGAAACATTTATTATTGTTTCTCCTTGAGTAATACCAAACATTAAACAAGCAACTTCTTTCTACCATCTGCTTCTATAGCATGAGGATCAGCACAGTCAACCATGTGCTGAGCCCCTGAAGTTGACTCCCATCACGTCTCTGTGCAGATACTCTAATGTGAATCAAATCTGCATGAGTTGAAAAACTGACATAACTTATCCATTTCATAAACACCACGTGGCAGGCATTAAGGAATCACATTAAGGAAGTACTTTATAGCTCTGCCTCATGTGGATATGTATCCTAGGGAAATACACTACTTATATTAGGTCATAAACAAAGAGACATAACGAACCTCAAAGTCTCTTAATAACAATGACTAGAGCTGTGGTTCAAATTCACGTAGTGTGACTGCAAAATAAATGTCGTTAGATACTTTGATTTCTCTTATGAGCTTTCTCCAGTTCTGGCATGGGGTAATGTGGAAAGAGGACTGAGGGGAGAGTTTGTCTTTGTTTCTCCTGGACTTCTTCAGCTTCCTCCCTAGGTGAAAAATGCTTTCTTTTCACAAGGCTGTATACATAGAAACTGAGTTCCTGACAGCTCCCAAATAATCATCTATTTAAAATGTACCTTATGACATGGATAATGTCATATAAGGTAATTCATACATGATGCAAATATTTATAGTATACTCACTATGAGTAGGAGTTACTATATGAACATGTGTATTATTGGTGGATAAAAGAGACTGTATAGCTGTCTTTATGTTACTTAGCTTCTACTAGGAGAAATGACAGTAATGAGTGAATATGCATATAGCATAACATATATAAGACATATAAATATCTTATAAAATGATATATAATTTAAAAGTTTTCAGATATATAAAGAAATAAGAATAATTTCTTGAGAACTAATTGAGAATTGTTTATGTGGGCATTACTGGGAAGATGAACTTTGAGCAAACATTAAATGAAGGTTCAATTTTCTTGATATTTTCATATATTTTGAAAATTAAGCCTATGTCATATGTATAATTGGTGAAAATATTTTCACATTCTGTAGGTTGCTATTTTGTCCTATTGATGGTATCTTTTGCCTTACAAAAGCTTTTTAGTTTCACGAGGTCCCATTTACTAATTGTTAATCTTAAGGACTGTGCAATCAGTTGTCTGTTCAAGAAGATATACCCTATGCCCATTCAAGGCTATTCCCCTCTTTCACTTCTATGAGGTTCAATGTTTCTTGCTTTATATTGAGTACTTGGTCTACTTGGACTCAAGTTTTGAGCAGGGTGATAAACATGAACCTATTTGCATTCTCCTACATACTAGCAGCATTCAGTAGACCAGAAGCATTTATTGAAGATGCAATGTTTTTCCAACTATGTAATTCTGGATTCTTTATCAAAACAAGGAATCCACAGGTATGTGGATTTATATCTGGGTATTTAATTTCATTCTACAAATCAACTTCTCTGTTTTTATGTAAATACCATCCATTTATATTATTACTAGATCTCTGTGGTAGAACTTAAAATCACACATGTGGATACTTCCAGATTTTTTTTTCTATTTTACAGGATTGGTTAAGCTACTAAGGTTTTGTTTTTCTATTTGAAGTTGAATATTGTGTTTTTAAAGTTTATAAAGGATTATCTGGAAATTTTCCTAAGAATTGTATTGAATCTGCAGTTTGGATTTTGTAAGATGGGCATTTTTACTGTTAATTCTACAAATTCATGAGAATGAGAGATTTTTCAACTTCTGATATCCTCTTAATTTTTTTTTCTCCAGAAACTTGAAGTTCTTGTCATACAGGTCTTTTACTTGCTTGGTTAGAGTTACCCCAGGGTATTTTATATTATCTTGTGGCTATTACAAAAGGTGTTATTTCTCTAATTTCTATCTCAATCCATTTATCATTTATATATAGGATGGGTGCTGATATTTTTGAGTTAATGTTTTATCCAGCAACTTCTCTGAAGATATTTATCAGCTTTAGGAATTCCCTAGTAAAAATTTTGTGGTTGATTATGTATACTAATCATATCATCAAAAAATAGCAAAAGTTGTCTTCTTTTCCAGTCTGTATCCCCTTGGTCTCCTTTAGTGGTCTTCTTGAATCAACTAAAAGTTAAACTACTGTATTGGATAGATACAGAAAGAGTTGGCGTTATTTTCTTCATGACATCAACAAACCAAATGATCTATTTAAAAATGGGATACAGATTCAGAGAGAATTCTCAACAGAGGAATTTCAAATGGCCAAGAATACTTAAATAAATGTTCAACATTCTTAGCCATCAAGAAAATGCAAATCAAAATGACTCCAAGTACTATCTTACACCCTTCAGAATGACTAAGATCAAAATCTCAATGGGCAGCTCATTTTGACTAGGATGTAGAGCAAAGGGAGCACTCCTCCATTGCATGTGGAAATACAAACTTGTACAGTAAGTATGAAAATCAATATGGCAGTATCTAAGAAAATTTGGAATCAATCTATCTAACCCAGCTACACCACTCCTGAACATGTACCCAGTGGATGCTACATTCTACCACAAAGACATTTGCTCAACTATGTTCATAGAAGCTTCATTGATACTGTGTAGACACTGAAAACAACATACGTGCACCTCAACCAAGCAATGGATAAAGGAAATATGGTACAGTTACACAATGGAGTATTACTCAGCTACAATGACAGCTTGAAACTTGCTTTCAAATGATTAGATGAAGAAAGAAAAATCATCCTGAATGGGAAAATCTAGACCAAGAAAGAGAAATAGAATTGATGCTTAACCCAACTGTCAGCAGAGAGTCTTCAGCAAGAAACTGATGGAATCAAATTCAGAGACCCACAGCCAAACATTAGTTAAAGCTCATGGAATCCTGCTGAATAGGGGAAGGAATGATTGGAGGATCCAGAGGAGTCAAGTACATCACAAAAAACACCCCAGAGAATCAAGAACCCTGTACTCACAAAGACTCACTGAGACTGAACTGACAATCAGAGAGCATGCCTGGGTCTAATGTATACTCTCTCTATATATGTTATACTTGTGTTACTTAATATTTTTGTGGGACTCCTAATAGAGGGACTCAGTGCTGTTTCTTATACTTTTGCATGCTTTTTAGACATTTGTTTTAGTAAGCTGCCTCATTCAACCTTAATATGAGGTAAGGTACCTAAACTAATTTCAATGGGATATGGTGTGTTTAGTCGACATACAGGGAGTTTTTTGCTTCTCTGAAGGGAAAAAGAGGAGGAGTGAATGGTGAGGGAGGAGGTGGCATGAGGTACTTGGAAAAGAGAAGGGAAGAGAAGAGAAGAGAAGAGAAGAGAAGAGAAGAGAAGAGAAGAGAAGAGAAGAGAAGAGAAGAGGAGAGGAGAGGAGGGGAGGGGAGGGGAGGGGAGGGGAGGGGAGGGGAGGGGAGGGGAGGGGAGGGGAGGGGAGGGGAGGGGAGGGGAGGGGAGGGGAGAAGAAGAGAAGAGGAGAGGAGAGGAGAGGAGAGGAGAGGAGAGGAGAGGAGAGGAGAGGAGAGGAGAGGAGAGGAGAGGAGAGGAGAGGAGAAGAGAAGAGAAGAGAAGAGAAGAGAAGAGAAGAGAAGAGAAGAGAAGAGAAGAGAAGAGAAGAGAAGAGAAGAGAAGAGAAGAGAAGAGAAGAAATATTTTTATTGATGCTATATATACAAGAAAAAATTAAGAATGTAGGAGACACATGGACAGTCAGAGAGCATGTGGAACAGACACATGGATATAAGTGGTTTTAAAAAAAATTCCTGTCCACCAATTCAAACTTACAGAGAAAGCTGGAAGCAATACCTCAGATTGAGGATAGGGATAAGCATAGCAAGGATAATTTCAATGAAAACAAAACTAAAGTTACTGATACACAAACTATGACCAATAACAAAACCAGAATACAACAACAAACAACTGCAAACAACTCTTACCTATTAATGAAACTTTAAAGGTCCATGCCCTTAATCCCCTTATAAAACAATCTTAGCGTACTGAATAGATCCGGAATGAAATGTATCTATCTGATGTCTACAAGAAACTACTTTTAGCTTTAAAGGTAGACACCATCTTAAACGGAAAGGTTAGAAAATGTACTCTAATCAAATGAGACCAGGAAGCAAGTTCATATCACAATACTAGTATACAGCAAAATAGACTTGCAACTGAAATTACTCGTTTATAACATACCTATATGCATGCAATAAAAGATCAGGGATTCTTTAGAGGAAGGGCAGGAAAGGAAGCTGTGTAGATAAAATACAATAGCTAATATAAAAGTCAAGAAAATAGAGAATACACGTTTACCCCTTTTCTTTTTCAGCAAACTATGGAAGACCAATTAAATTCTGCTTATTTAAATCAAAATGGATAAGATGAACAATGAATAAAAATGATGGCAAAGGCTACCATGGGTGTGGGAAATTGAATAGTAATTTCCTGCTGCCTGCAGTGCAAACTGGTCCCTCTAACTTTCCAGACTGAAGATTCTCCCAATAGCCAAGCACTTTTTACCATTATTTTATCATATCTTTGACTCACTCTAACAGCTTTATTAAGCATTAAAAACTTGAATAACTGCGGGGCCGTGGGTGTGTGGGAAATAGGCGAGTGGGAGAGAGCTGGCAACCCACCAGAATTCCAGTGCTCTGGGTGAGCAGACACAAGAGGACTGCACATGCTTTCCATGCGACCCCAGGTGGGCATCTGACTGTGCTAAGCCACTGACCTCACACAGTGGGTGGTGGGCAAGGGGCAGCCCCAGGTACCAGGTTTTCAGTATCCAACATCCCATGCTGGATACAGCAGAAGAGCTGAAAATGGATAGGGGCCCTGAGGCAGCACTCAGCCCCAGAGGGAAAAGGAAGAGAGGGCAGGGGGAGAGGGGTGTACTGGGTGGTTCCCACACAGGCAAGAGTCCTTAGTCCTTAGTCCAGTCTATGCCTACAGCATAGGAAGGCCTTCTGGCAGGAGGTTAGATGTGGCTCCTTAGGAGAAAGCCTATCCAATCATTCCAGCAGGTTGGGCCTTCATGTTCAGAGATAGTCTATGGTTTTAGAACTTTATTGTAGAAAGGCAGGGGGCAAGAGAGAAAGAAAGAGAGAGGGAGAGGCTGGCCAGGGCCATGTGCAGAGAAAGGGGGAAGAGAGAGAGAGAGAGAGAGAGAGAGAGAGAGAGAGAGAAGAAAGGCTAGAGAGTAAGAGAGGTTAAAGTTTAGAGTAAGAAAAGTGAAAGCTAAAGAGAGCAAGGAGGGGGTCAAGCAGCCCCTCTTATAGTGGGCTGGGCTATCTTGCTGTTGCTAGGTAACTATGGGGAGGAGTCTAGCCAGAATGCCAGAAGCTTGGGGCATTGTCTACTTGACTGAAAGCCACATGCCTTAATCAAACACCTTCTGTCCCATGTACTTGGAAATTACCACCCACCAGGTCCCACGGAGGTTCAGGACTTCAGCTCGACTGGAGACCAGGCTGTCTGTGCATAGCCCTACAAAGAACCACCCTGAAATTTTCTATCCAAAATGTCCTATCTACAAGAAATGCAGGGAAGGGGGATGGAGCACAAACTGTGGGAACTGCCAAGCAAATAACTAGCCCAACTTTAGACATATACTATAGACAAACACCAATCTCTGATGCTATTAATGATATTCTATGCAGGAGTCTAACATGGCTGTCCTCTGAGAAGCTGCATCCAGAAGGTGAGTGAGACAGATACAGATACCCACAGCCAAACAGTGAATGGACCTTTGGGACTCTTATGGAAGAATAGGAAGAAGGATTATGGCTCTGAATAGGATAGGAACTCCACAAGAAGACCAATAGAGTCAACTAACCTGGACATTTGGGGCTCTAAGAGATTGAACAATCAACCAAAGAACATACATGGGCTAGACCCAGCCCCCCCCCCATACATATTTAGCAGATATGCAGCTTGGTCTTTACGTGGGTTCTGAACAACTGGAGTTGGGGGATATCCCAAAGGCCGTTGCCTGTAAGTGGGCTATGTACTTCTAGATGGGCTGCCTTGTCTGGCCTCGGTGGGAGAGCATTTGTCTAGTCTCATAGTGACTGAATGTGCCAGGATTGTGGATACCCTGGTTGGCCCACAACTGCTCAGGGGAGAAGGGGAGGCTGATCGGAGAAGGGCTGTGGGAAAGGTGGTCTGTATTGGGGTATAAGGTGAGATGAATATAATGTGAATAAGTAAAAATTAATACATTTTAAAACATAAAATAATAACAACAACAACAAAACAAACTCTTTCCTGATGTACTATCTTTCAGATTCAAGTTTTGCCCTTTGATGTGTTGGAATTTAGCTTGTACCAAGTCAGATTTAAATAATTTTAAAGTCACTCAGTTTTCCTGTTACTTATAAACAATACTAGATATTTCCATAGGTATTTTGTATTTTAACACCTCTAGTTACTTAAATCAATTTGAAGAGTCACTTAAAGTTTTGGCAACTGACTAGGTTTTGGTGATTCCCATAAGATCCATTTGACCAACAACTAAATTATATGTAATTCAACTTGTTACTGGAAGCTTCATTTACTGACAAGATATGGCCATTTTGATGAAGCCATTTAGCAATTTCATTTAGATTTCCTTCATTTATATGATTTAGGAAGCTTCTATTGTATTAGGTTTCCATACTATCCCTCTAATGGCTCTTAATTTTAGCTGTGTCTCCATATATTCTCTCCTTTGTTCCCCTCTCTCCTCCCTTTTCCCACTTGATCTTGTTCTCACTACCCCATTTATCCATAACTATATATATTATTTCATTTTATTGTACTGCCTTTTTCCTTACAACAGAGTAAGAGGATTAATTTCTATGGTTTTATAGACTGTGACTTGTATATTATTTACATTGCTAACTTAACAGATAATATATACATATACAGGAACAGATAGTATATTTGTTGTGCTTGATTTAGGATATTTCACTCAGGGTAAAATTTTCTAATTCTATCTATTTATTTCTGTGTTTCATAGTTTAATTTTTTAAAGTGCAGTGAGGGTGTAATGAGGACATTTTAAAATCACAAAGGAATTCGCACAATATGTACTCACTGATAAGTGGATATTAGCCCAGAAACTTAGGATACCCAAGATATAAGATACAATTTAGAAAACACATGAAACTCAAGAAGAACGAAGACCAAAGTGTGGACACTTTGCCCCTTCTTAGAATAGGAAACAAAACACCCATGGAAGGAGTTACAGAGACAAAATTTGGAGCTGTGACGAAAGGACGGACCATCTAGTGATTGTCATATCCAGGGATCCATCCCATAATCAGCTTCCAAATGCTGACACCATTGCATACACTAGCAAGATTTTGCTGAAAGGACCCAGATATAGCTGTCTCATGTGAGACTATGCCGGGGTCTAGCAAACACAGAAGTGGATGCTCACAGTCAGCTATTGGATGGGTCACATGGCCCCCAATGGAGGAGCTAGAGAAAGTACCCAAGGAGCTAAAGGGAACTGCAACCCTATAGGTGGAACAACAATATGAACTAACCAGTACCCCGGAGCTCTTGTTTCTAGCTGCATATGTATCAAAAGATGGCCTAGTCAGCCATCACTGGAAAGAGAGGCCCTTTGGACTTGTAAACTTTATATGCTCCAGTACAGGGGAATGCCAGGGCCAAAAAGGGGGAGTGGGTGAGTAGGGGGTTGGGGGTGGGTGGGTATGGGGGACTTTTGGGATAGCATTGGAAATGTAAACGAGGAAAATACCTAATTAAAAAAAAGTCCAGCTTCTGAAACACTAGATGATATTACACCTAACTGAATTGGGCAGCCTGCGTCTGGACCTGAAGCAATAAAGTTTTCTTCATAAACAAAGAAGGAAATGAAGATAAACAGCCACTCAGGAATCATGAGCAGGAACTAATCAGAGCATGTCAATAATCTTGCTTTTCATAAGAAAGAAAATAAGGCTACATGGAAAAGACCAAGAAGGCAAGGGATGTGTGGGGGCCTATTATAGATGAATTGTTTGTACTCTACATATCAATGCCATAATCACAGTAACAAATAATGTAACTCTGCTTGGGACAGTTTTTCAATAGGCAAAGGTCTGTTGAGGTCATTTGTATGAATCCTAACCCAATGTAACTGGTTTCCTTTCAAGACATGGACAAGATCCACAGACGTAGGATGAAATAAGATTGTATGAAGACATAGGAAAAAAGTGCAACTTATATCAGAAGAGAAAGCACAGAAGAAATTAGTTTTGTGGAGCCCTTGACCCTGGACTTCCAGACTCCAGAATTGTGAGAAAATGGATGTCTGTGGTTTTTGCCAATAGCCTGTGGCACCTTTCCAAGGTAACATAAGCATTAAGAAAGTAAATTAATGATATAGCTTCTCAAAGAAGCAGCATTCAGTGAGAAGACTGATATGAGATGAGGAAGGAAATAGAGGACAGAGGACAAAATGAGGAAGCTAACTAAGAAAGAATGATAGCTGAGTATTACCAGAAACATTTCACCTCAAGTCATGTCACTAACCTGCATGCCAGCCTCGATGTGGCAGGAGGCTAGCAGCGTTTCCTAAGTTTAGAGCCAGGCAGCCCCACCCACTTCTTTGGAACTGACTCAGTGGGTACAGTGTACCTCAGAGTGATGATGATTCAAATGTAATTTTGCTGAAAGTAATTTTGTCAGCTGAAATACTAGAAAATTTTAATTATTGTTTTTGAACATTTTCTGAAAGGATGCTTCTGGTCAAATGTTGCAATTATGGACTTGTAAAACAGTACACAGGATTCTGCCTCTGGGAAATAATGTTCTGATGTTTCTCTCCAGTGGTAGTTCTAGTGCTTTTCTGGAGTCCTTGAATTTCATTAGCAGGGATAGTCAGAGGCAGAAAGATGATTAACACACCAGGGAAATGCTGACCTGTGAATTCTAGCATTAGGGTCAGTGGAAGACACTGAGGAATGTTTTGTTAAGAGGCAAGGTCAAAAGCAATGAGAGCTGAGGAGCCTGTTCAGCCCAGTGTCTGTGCATGTAAGATCTCAGGTTCTAATCTGTAAGAGAAAAGAAGTGCTATGTCTCAATTTGCACAAAGGATCTGTATGTGTTGTCATAAAACAGGAATCACACTGGTTATTTTGAAATAGATACACAAGGTTGATGGCAGATTCAAAGGAAGAATTTTTATTATGTATTTTTAAAGGATTCAGATATGGCTTACACAAGTAATTTTTCTCCTTCTCCCTCTTCTTTCTCCTATATAGTATGACCTATTATATAGGTCTATATATTAGAACTATACTAGATCTACCTGGTCTCAAGACATGTTGTCTTGTTACCTCATCAGTTGGAGTCCAGGAGAGAAGAATATTTTTTAAACACCTATGTTTTAGAATCTAGATGTTAATTTGAAGCCTATCCTTTCTCAGTCTCATCTAAGAGTTCTCACTTAAGCTGGCATAAATCAGCTGTCCTCTTAGAGTGTCAATTTGAAAATCTTTCATTGATATCTTTGTAAATGTATTCTAAGTGAAGCTTAAGCATCTATTCACAAATAAAGTAGAATCATTAGTATTGTCTACTTGACACAGAAGAAGCAGGATTCCAGGGACATCTATGAATGTTGGGTGAGATTTTGAATGCCTTTTGAGATGCCTGTGGGAGATTGTCTTCAGCTAACTGATTTGCAAATATACCTTTTTAGCACAACAATTTCTTGAGTAGGGGATTTTGTACTAAACAATGGACAGGGCCAGCTGAATACTAGCAAGCATACACTAATTCATTTCTCCCTACTCTTGTCTATGGATATAATGTGACTCCCTGATTCAAATTTTATCTACTTGGAATTCACTGCTATATGAACTGTAGAGTTGAGAGCTAAAGATCAAAACAAACTAAAGTAAACACAAACAACAACAACAAGAAGGACAACAACTGTCAATGTCTAGTGCATCGGAGTCCCAGAAATGGAGCCACATTAACGCAGGAAGTACACAGTCAAGTCAGCCAATGTCCAGTTTATTCAAAGTTCTAACTTCTTTTAAATGAAATGCATAAGAAAGATTTCCCACAGATTCTAGTTTTCACCATGTGCTATTTTCTTAGCAATAGCTTATCTTGATTCAAAGTGACTCAAATCTTGCAGACTGAGAAATCTGCAAGCAGTCTAAATGTTTGATGTGTTGTTCTATATAAGTAAAACAAAGTTACTTTTTCATGAAAAAGGATCATGAAGGCCACTATCTGAGAAAATATGCCTTATTATCTCAGTATGCTAACATTGACAGGAATCCTCTTTGCCTCACATCTAGCAAGCTAGGAGCAGTCTCCTCATGCAACAAATTACTCCTTCCTCCCTTAAGTTGCCTTTGTCAGAGCATTTTATCACAGCACATAAATTTCTTCCAGAGATCAACTTGGTATTGCTCAGTAAGTATGTGATTAATGGGGTAGGAAAGAGCATATATTTTTACTCAGAAGAAAATAGTATGGACAGTTTCCTAAGACAGGGTGAACACACTGAAACAATAATCTCATAGTTGTACTGGATAGAAAGAAAGAACATATTCCACTTTGTAATATGTACAGCTAGGAACTAGGGAGAGAGAAGGGTAAGTGCCTTCAGTGACCACAGACTTATGCATAGAAAAAAAGCAAGAGAGCTAAGCTTTCAAGACCCAGTTTTCTAGTTGCCCAGCTAGCTCAGTTGGTAGAGCATGAGAGTCTTAATCAAGACCCAATTTTTTCCTCTCTAACTCAGACCTAATAAGTATTTGCTGTGGTGCTTTAGTGTGATAGCTAATAGAGGCTGTAAGCATGGCCACTAAGAAGAGGAACATCAATTGAGTAATATTCTGTTTTATGCTGACTTATGTCTGTGGTATTTCTTCATTGCTAATTAGTAAGGGTTGACACCCCCCCCATGGGCAAGGATACCTGAGAAAGGTGGACAATGGCTGAGTAAAAATTGAAGTCAAGCCAGGTATCATGGTACATGCCATTACTCCCAACCCTAGGTGTCAGAGGCAGTTGTGTCTCTCTGAGTTCCAGGCCAGCCAGGACTACATATGGAGAACCTATCAATGGATAATAAAATATATTTTACTTGCTTTCACTTGATTTAAATATTCTTACTTTTAACAGTGGTCACATAAGTCTTCAACTTTATAAATAAACATTTAAAGATGTAGGTTTATTTTTTTTATTTTATTTTTTATGAGAAGCAACTCCTGAAGAGTGGGTGATACTGTTCTACAAAGACTCACATGAGACACAGGGCCATTATATGCCAAGAAACATTTGAAGGTATAATCAAAAAAGAAGAGATAGGTATTTTTTTATATTGTAGTGTCATGTCAGGTGAATCCATGAGAAAGGCAGAACTGTTCAAAGAGAGTCAGAAAGTAAAACAAGAGGCTATTTCTTCATCACAAAAAGCATACAAACCAGGATAAGTGAATTATTCTGTGGATGTGCTGTAGATCTATAAGCTTTCTTTTAAGTCTTTTTTTTTTTTTTTTTTTTTTTTTTTTTTTTTTTTTTTTTCTTTCCATTTTTTATTAGGTATTTAGCTTATTTACATTTCCAATGCTATACCAAAAGTCCCCCCCATACCCACCCACCCCCACTCCCCTACCCGCCCACTCCCCCTTTTTGGCCCTGGCGTTCCCCTGTTCTGGGGCATATAAAGTTTGTGTGTCCAATGGGCCTCTCTTTCCAGTGATGGCCGACTAGGTCATCTTTTGATACATATGCAGCTAGAGTCAAGAGCTCCGGGGTACTGGTTAGTTCATAATGTTGATCCACCTATAGGGTTGCAGATCCCTTTAGCTCCTTGGGTACTTTCTCTAGCTCCTCCATTGGGAGCCCTGTGATCCGTCCATTAGCTGACTGTGGGCATCCACTTCTGTGTTTGCTAGGCCCCGGCATAGTCTCACAAGAGACAGCTACATCTGGGTCCTTTCGATAAAATCTTGCTAGTGTATGCAATGGTGTCAGCGTTTGGATGCTGATTATGGGGTGGATCCCTGGATAAGGCAGTCTCTACATGGTCCACCCTTTAATCTCAGCTCCAAACTTTGTCTCTGTAACTCCTTCCAAGGGTGTTTTGTTCCCACTTCTAAGGAGGGGCATAGTGTCTACACTTCAGTCTTCATTTTTCTTGAGTTTCATGTGTTTAGGAAATTGTATCTTATATCTTGGGTATCCTAGGTTTTGGGCTAATATCCACTTATCAGTGAGTACATATTGTGTGAGTTCCTTTGTGAATGTGTTACCTCACTCAGGATGATGCCCTCCAGGTCCATCCATTTGGCTAGGAATTTCATAAATTCATTCTTTTTAGTAGCTGAGTAGTACTCCATTGTGTAAATGTACCACATTTTCTGTATCCATTCCTCTGTTGAGGGGCATCTGGGTTCTTTCCAGCTTCTGGCTATTATAAATAATGCTGCTATGAACATAGTGGAGCATGTGTCCTTCTTACCAGTTGGGGCATCTTCTGGATATATGCCCAAGAGAGGTATTGCTGGATCCTCCGGTAGTACTATGTCCAATTTTCTGAGGAACCGCCAGACGGATTTCCAGAGTGGTTGTACAAGCCTGCAATCCCACCAACAATGGAGGAGTGTTCCTCTTTCTCCACATCCACGCCAGCATCTGCTGTCACCTGAATTTTTGGTCTTAGACATTCTGACTGGTGTGAGGTGGAATCTTAGGGTTGTTTTGATTTGCATTTCCCTGATGATTAAGGATGTTGAACATTTTTTCAGGTGCTTCTCTGCCATTCTGTATTCCTCAGGTGAGAATTCTTTGTTCAGTTCTGAGCCCCATTTTTTAATGGGGTTGTTTGATTTTCTGAAGTCCACCTTCTTGAGTTCTTTATATATGTTGGATATTAGTCCCCTATCTGATTTAGGATAGGTAAAGATCCTTTCCCAATCTGTTGGTGGTCTCTTTGTCTTATTGACGGTGTCTTTTGCCTTGCAGAAACTTTGGAGTTTCATTAGGTCCCATTTGTCAATTCTCGATCTTACAGCACAAGCCATTGCTGTTCTGTTCAGGAATTTTTCCCCTGTGCCCATATCTTCAAGGCTTTTCCCCACTTTCTCCTCTATAAGTTTCAGTGTCTCTGGTTTTATGTGAAGTTCTTTGATCCATTTAGATTTGACCTTAGTACAAGGAGATAAGTATGGATCGATTCGCATTCTTCTACATGATAACAACCAGTTGTGCCAGCACCATTTGTTGAAAATGCTGTCTTTCTTCCACTGGATGGTTTTAGCTCCCTTGTCGAAGATCAAGTGACCATAGGTGTGTGGGTTCATTTCTGGGTCTTCAATTCTATTCCATTGGTCTACTTGTCTGTCTCTATACCAGTACCATGCAGTTTTTACCACAATTGCTCTGTAGTAAAGCTTTAGGTCCGGCATGGTGATTCCACCAGAGGTTCTTTTATCCTTGAGAAGAGTTTTTGCTATCCTAGGTTTTTTGTTATTCCAGATGAATTTGCAAATTGCTCCTTCTAATTCATTGAAGAATTGAGTTGGAATTTTGATGGGGATTGCATTGAATCTGTAGATTGCTTTTGGCAAGATAGCCATTTTTACAATATTGATCCTGCCAATCCATGAGCATGGGAGATCTTTCCATCTTCTGAGATCTTCTTTAATTTCTTTCTTCAGAGACTTGAAGTTTTTATCATACAGATCTTTCACTTCCTTAGTTAGAGTCACGCCGAGATATTTTATATTATTTGTGACTATTGAGAAGGGTGTTGTTTCCCTAATTTCTTTCTCAGCCTGTTTATTCTTTGTGTAGAGAAAGGCCATTGACTTGTTTGAGTTAATTTTATATCCAGCTACTTCACCGAAGCTGTTTATCAGGTTTAGGAGTTCTCTGGTGGAATTTTTAGGGTCACTTATATATACTATCATATCATCTGCAAAAAGTGATATTTTGACTTCCTCTTTTCCAATTTGTATCCCCTTGATCTCCTTTTGTTGTCGAATTGCTCTGGCTAATACTTCAAGTACTATGTTGAAAAGGTAGGGAGAAAGTGGGCAGCCTTGTCTAGTCCCTGATTTTAGTGGGATTGCTTCCAGCTTCTCTCCATTTACTTTGATGTTGGCTACTGGTTTGCTGTAGATTGCTTTTATCATGTTTAGGTATGGGCCTTGAATTCCTGATCTTTCCAGAACTTTTATCATGAATGGGTGTTGGATCTTGTCAAATGCTTTTTCTGCATCCAACGAGATGATCATGTGGTTTTTGTCTTTGAGTTTGTTTATATAGTGGATTACATTGATGGATTTTCGTATATTAAACCATCCCTGCATTCCTGGAATAAAACCTACTTGGTCAGGATGGATGATTGCTTTAATGTGATCTTGGATTCGGTTAGCGAGAATTTTATTGAGGATTTTTGCATCGATATTCATAAGAGAAATTGGTCTGAAGTTCTCTAT
The DNA here is from genome assembly GCF_000001635.26 of Mus musculus. Classification (NCBI taxonomy): domain Eukaryota; kingdom Metazoa; phylum Chordata; class Mammalia; order Rodentia; family Muridae; genus Mus; species Mus musculus. The sequence goes on from NC_000069.6 coordinate 15,925,507, forward strand.
CTTTGTTGGATCTTTCTGTGGTTTAGGTATCAGAGTAATAGTGGCTTCATAAAATGAGTTGGGTAGAGTACTTTCTACTTCTATCTTGTGAAAAAGTTTGTGCAGAACTGGAATTAGATCTTCTTTGAAGGTCTGATAGAACTCTGCACTAAACCCGTCTGGTCCTGGGCTTTTTTTGGCTGGGAGACTATTTATAACTGCTTCTATTTCTTTAGGGGATAAGGGACTGTTTAGAAGGTCAACTTGATCCTGATTCAACTTTGGTACCTGGTATCTGTCCAGAAATTTGTCCATTTCGTCCAGGTTTTCCAGTTTTGTTGAGTATAGCCTTTTGTAGAAGGATCTGATGGTGTTTTGGATTTCTTCAGGATCTGTTGTTATGTCTCCCTTTTCAGTTCTGATTTTGTTAATTAGGATTTTGTCTCTGTGCCCTCTAGTGAGTCTAGCTAAGGGTTTATCTATCTTGTTGATTTTCTCAAAGAACCAACTCCTCGTTTGGTTAATTCTTTGAATAGTTCTTCTTGTTTCCACTTGGTTGATTTCACCCCTGAGTTTGATTATTTCCTGCCGTCTACTCCTCTTGGGTGAATTTGCTTCCTTTTTTTCTAGAGCTTTTAGATGTGTTGTCAAGCTGCTAGTATGTGCTCTCTCCCGTTTCTTCATGGAGGCACTCAGAGCTATGAGTTTCCCTCTTAGAAATGCTTTCATTGTGTCCCAAAGGTTTGGGTACGTTGTGGCTTCATTTTCATTAAACTCTAAAAAGTCTTTAATTTCTTTCTTTATTCCTTCCTTGACCAAGGTATCATTGAGAAGAGTGTTGTTCAGTTTCCACGTGAGTGTTGGCTTTCTGTTATTTTTTTTGTTATTGAAGATCAGCCTTAGTGCATGGTGATCTGATAGGATACATGGGACAATTTCAATATTTTTGAATCTGTTGAGGCCTGTTTTGTGGCCTATTATGTGGTCAATTTTGGAGAAGGTACCATGAGGTGCTGAGAAGAAGGTATATCCTTTGGTTTTAGGATAAAATGTTCTGTAGATATCTGTCAGATCCATTTGTTTCATCACTTCTGTTAGTTTCAGTGTGTCCCTGTTTAGTTTCTGTTTCCATGATCTGTCCATTGGTGAAAGTGGTGTGTTGAAGTCTCCCACTATTATTGTGTGAGGTGCAATGTGTGCTTTGAGCTTTACTAAAGTTTCTTTAATGAATGTGGCTGCCCTTGTATTTGGCGCATAGATATTCAGAATTGAGAGTTCCTCTTGGAGGATTTTACCTTTGATGAGAACAAAGTGCCCCTCCTTGTCTTTTTTGATGACTTTGGGTTGGAAGTCAATCTTATCAGATATTAGGATGGCTACTCCAGCTTGTTTCTTCATACCATTTGCTTGGAAAATTGTTTTCCAGCCTTTTATTCTGAGGTAGTGTCTATCTTTTTCTCTGAGATGTGTCTCCTGTAAACAGCAAAATGTTGGGTCTTGTTTGTGTAGCCAGTTTGTTAGTCTATGTCTTTTTATTGGGGAGTTGAGACCATTGATGTTAAGAGATATTAAGGAAAAGTAATTGTTGCTTCCTGTTATTTTTGTTGTTAAAGTTGGCATTCTGTTCTTGTGGCTGTCTTCTTTTAGGTTTGTTGAGGGATTACCTTCTTGTTTTTTCTAGGGCATTGTTCCCGTTCTTGTATTGGTTTTTTTCTGTTATTACCCTTTGAAGGGCTGGATTCGTGGAGAGATAATGTGAGAATTTGGTTTTGTCGTGGAATACTTTGGTTTCTCCATCTATGGTAATTGAGAGTTTGGCAGGGTATAGTAGCCTGGGCTGGAATTTGTGTTCTTTTAGTGTCTGTATAACATCTGTCCAGGCTCTTCTGGCTTTCATAGTCTCTGGTGAAAAATCTGGTGTAATTCTGATAGGCTTGCCTTTGTATGTTACTTGACCTTTTTCCCTTACCGCTTTTAGTATTCTATCTTTATTTAGTGCATTTGTTGTTCTGATTATTATGTGTCGGGAGGAATTTCTTTTCTGGTCCAGTCTATTTGGAGTTCTGTAGGCTTCTTGTATGTTCATAGGTATCTCTTTCTTTATATTTGGGAAGTTTTCTTCAATAATTTTGTTGAAGATGTTTGCTGGCCCTTTAAGTTGAAAATCTTCATTCTCATCCACTCCTATTATCCGTAGGTTTGGTCTTCTCATTGTGTCCTGGATTTCCTGGATATTTTGAGTTAGGATCTTTTTGCATTTTCCATTTTCTTTGATTGTTGTGCCGATGTTCTCTATGGAATCTTCTGCACCTGAGATTCTCTCTTCCATCTCTTGTATTCTGTTGCTGATGCTCAAATCTATGGTTCCAGATTTCTTTCCTAGGGTTTCTATCTCCAGTGTTGCCTCACTTTGAGTTTTCTTTATTGTTTCTACTTCCCTTTTTAGGTCTAGTATGGTTTTGTTCATTTCCATCACCTGTTTGTATGTTTTTTCCTCTTTTTCTGTAAGGACTTCTACCTGTTTGATTGTGTTTTCCTGTTTTTCTTTAAGGACTTGTAACTCTTTAGCAGTGTTCTCCTGTATTTCTTTAAGTGATTTATTAAAGTCCTTCTTGATGTCCTCTACCATCATCATGAGATATGCTTTTAAATCTAGGTCTAGGTTTTCGGGTGTGTTGGGGTGCCCTGGACTGGGCGAAGTGGGAGTACTGGGTTCTGATGATGGTGAGTGGTCTTGGTTCCTGTTAGTAGGATTCCTCCGTTTACCTTTCGCCATCTGGTAATCTCTGGAGTTAGTAGTTATAGTTGACTCTGTTTAGAGATTGTTCTTCTGGTGATTCTGTTACCGTCTCTCAGCAGACCTGGGAGACAGATTCTCTCCTCTGAGTTTCAGTGCTCAGAGCACTCTCTGCTGGCAAGCTCTCTTATAGGGAAGGTGCGCAGATATCTTGTATTTGGACCTCCTCCTGGCCGAAGAAGAAGGCCCAAAACAGGACCTTTCTCAGACACTGTGTTGCTTTGGCAGTTCCCAGAAGCTGTCAGCTTCTGTGGTGCAGACTCTCACCTGTGCAGACTAAAATCCTAAGTTCCAGGGAGTCCTGGAACCAAGATGGTGACCGCTGCTCCTGAGGCCGAGGCCGTCTCCCGAGCCAGGCGGACACCTGTCCTCTGGTCCGGATGGTGGCCGGTTATCTGCGGCCCGCCCAGGCTGCTGCCTCAGCGGCTCTGTGCTTCTGCCCGTTCCAGAAGCTGTCCGGTTCTCTGGCACACCCTCTAACCTGTTCAGACTAATTTCCTAAATTCTGCTGAGTCCCGGAACCAAGATGGCGACCGCTGCTGCTGAGGCTGAGGTCGCCTCCCAAGCCAGGCGGACACCTGTCCTCTGGTCCGGATGGTGGCCGGTTATCTGCGGCCCGCCCCGGCTGCTGCCTCAGCGGCTCTGTGCTTCCGCCCGTCCCAGAAGCTGTCCGGTTCTCTGGTGCACCCTCTAACCTGTTCAGACTAATTTCCTAGGTCCCGCGGAGTCCCGGAACCCAGATGGCGACCGCTGCTGCTGAGGCTGAGGTCGCCTCCCAAGCCCCTTTTAAGTCTTAATATCAATCACATCTGTAGTTCTATTCACTTGTACTCTGAACTTCTTTCTTTCTTTCTTCCTTTCTTTCTTCCTTCCTTTCTTTCTTTCTTTCTTTCTTTCTTTCTTTCTTTCTTTCTTTCTTTTTTTCTGAGACAAGGTAGCCCTGATTGTCCTGGAACTCACTTTGTAGACCAGGCTGGCCTAAAACTTAGAAATCTGCCTGCCTATGCCTCTCGAGTGCTGGGATTAAAGGCGAAAGGCACATGCCACCACACCCAGCTCTGAACATCTTTAAGGCAAGTGTTTACAAGAGGGCACTCTGATCTTAAGTTTAAAGTAATTATTTGCTATGGAACTAAGCTCAAGAATTATATTCACAGCATTGATTATTAAAAATTAACAGGCGGCCAGCTCCAGGGTAGCTAGGGCGTGGAGTTGGCTGACATCCGCCAGCTACCCACAAGACCGCCACAGGATCTTAAGACCTCTGGTGAGTGGAACACAGTGTCTGCTCCAATCCAATCCCATGGGACCTGAGACTGCATTAATTAGGGAAGCAGAAAACCCGGCCTGATCAGGGGCACAAGTCCCTTCCAGTCCACACCAGCACAGGGGTACATTGGGCGTGGAGTCTGGGGACACCCATAAGGTATACACAGGACCCTCCACGGGATCTTAAGACCTCTGTGAGTGGATCACAACTTCTGCCAGGAGGCAGGTTCGAACAACAGATATCTGGGCACCTTCCCTGCAAGAGGAGACCTGTCTGCAGAGAGTAGGCTGCACACTGAAACTCAGGAGAGAGCTAGTCTCCCAGGTCTGCTGATAAAGGCTAACATAAACACCTGAGGAACAAGATCTAACCAGAGACAACTACAACAACTAACTCCAGAGATTACCAGATGGCAAAAGGCAAAAGTAAGACTCTTACTAACAGAAACCAAGACCACTCACCATCATCAGAATGCACAACTCCCACCCCACCCAGTCTTGGAGACCCCAACACACCCGAAAAACTAGACCCGGATGTAAAAGCATATCTCATGATGATGGAAGAGGACATCAAGAAGGACTTTAATAACTCACTTAAAGAAATAGAGGAGAACACTGCTAAACAGGTAGAAGACCTTAAAAGGAAGCACAAAAATCCCTTGAAGTATTGCAAGAAAGCATGACCAAAAAGGTGATGGAATTGAATAAAACCATCCATGACCTAAAAAGGGAAGTAGACACTATAAAGAAAACCCAAAGTGGGGCAAAACTGGAGATAAAAAACCTAGGAAAGAAATCTGGAACCATAGATGTGAGCATCAGCAACACAATACAAGAGATGGAAGAGAGAATCTCAGGTGCAGAAGATTCCATAGAGAACATCGGCACAACAATCAAAGAAAATACAAAATGCAAAAAGATCTTAACTCAAAACATCCAGGAAATCCAGGACTCAATGAGATGACCAAACCTACGGATAATAGGAGTAGATGAGAATGAAGATATTCAATTTAAAGAGCCAGCAAATATCTTCAACAAAATTACAGAAGAAAACTTCCCAAACCTAAAGAAAGAGATGCCCATGAACATACAAGAAGCCTACAGAGCTCCAAATAGACTGGACCAGAAAAGAAATTCCTCCTGACATATAATAATCAGAACAACAAATGCACTAAATAAAGACAGAATATTAAAAGCAGTAAGGGAAAAAGGTCAAGTAACATAGAAAGGCAGGCCTATCACAATTACGCCAGACTTTTCACCAGAGACTACAAAAGTCAGAAGATCCTGGACAGATGTTATACAGACCATACGAGAACACAAATGCCAGCCCAGGCTACTATATGCAGCCAAACTCTCAATTACCATAGATGGAGAAACCAAAGTTTTCCACGACAAAACCAAATTCACACATTATCTTTCCAGGAATCCAGACTTTCAAAGGATAATAACAGAAAAAAAAAAAAAAATACAAGGATGGAAACCACGCCCTAGAAAAAGCAAGAAAGAAATCCTTCAACAAACCAAAAAGAAGACAGCCACAAAAACAGAATGCCAACTCTAAAAACAAAATAATAGGAAGCAACAATTACTTTTCCTTAATATCTCTTAATATCAATGGACTCAATTCCCCAATAAAATGATGTAGACTAACAGACTGGCTACATAAACAGAACCCAACATTCTGCTGCTTACAGGAAACCCATCTCAGGGAAAAGGACAGACACTACTCAGAGTAAAAGGCTGGAAAACAATTTTCCATGCAAATGGTCTAAAGGAACAAGCTGGAATAGCCATTCTAATATCGGATAAAATTGACTTCCAACCCAAAGTTATCAAAAAAGACAAGGAGGGACACTTCATACTCATCAAAGGTAAAATCCTCCAAGAGGAACTCTCAATTCTGAATATCTATGCTCCAAATGCAAGGGCAGCCACATTCATTAAAGAAACTTTAGTCAAGCTCAAAGCACATATGAACCTCACACAATAATAGTGGGAGACTTCAACACACCACTTTCATCAATGGACAGATAGTGGAAACAAAATAAACAGGGACACAGTGAAACTAAGAGAAGTGATGAAACAGATAGACTTAATAGATATCTACAGAACATTTTATCCTAAAACAAAAGGATATACCTTCTCAGCACATCATGATACCTTTTCCAATATTGAACATAAAATTGTTCACAAAACAGGCCTAAACATATACAAAAATATTGAAGTCATCCCATGAATCATATCAGACCACCATGGACTAAGGCTGATCTTCAATAACAACATAAATAATGGAAAGCCAACATTCACGTAGAAACTGACCAATACTCTTCTCAATGATACCTTGGTCAAGGAAGGATTAAATAAAGAAATTAAAGACTTTTTAGAGTTTAATGAAAATGAAGCCACAACATACCCAAACTTATAGGACACTATGAAAGCATTTCTAAGAGGGAAACTCATAGCTTGGAGTGCCTCCAAAAAGAAACTAGAGAGCACACACACTAGCAGCTTAACAACACACCCAAAAGCTCTAGAAAAAAAGGAAGCAAATTCACCCAAGAGGAGTAGACAGCAGGAAATTATCAAACTCAGGGGTGAAATCAACCAAGTGGAAACAAGAAGAACTATTCAAAGAATCAACCAAAAGAGGAGCTGATTCTTTGAGAAAATCAACAAGATAGATAAACCCTTGGCCAGACTCACTAGAGGACACAGGGACAGCATCCTAATTAATAAAATCAGAAATGAAAGGGAGACATAACAACAAACCCTACAGAAATCCAAAACTCCATCAGATCCTTCTAAAAAAGGCTATACTCAACAAAACTGGAAAACCTGGACGAAATGGACAAATTTCTAGACAGATACTAGGTACCAAAGTTAAGCCAGGATCAAGTTAATGATCTAAACAGTCCCATATCCCTTAAAGAAATAGAAGCAGTCATTAATAGTCTCCCAAACAAAAAAAGCCCAGGACCAGATGGGTTTAGTGCAGAGTTCTATCAGACCTTCAAAGAAGATCTAATTCCAGTTCTGCACAAACTATTCCACAAAATAGAAGTAGAAGGTACTCTACCCAACTCATTCTATGAAGCCACAATTACTCTGATACCTAAACCACAGAAAGATCCAACAAAGATAGAGAACTTCAGACCAATTTCCCTTATGAATATCGATGCAAAAATACTCAATAAAATTCTCGCTAACTGAATCCAAAAGCACATCAAAATAATTATCCATCCTGACCAAGTAGGTTTTATTCCAGGGATACAGGGATGGTTTAATATACGAAAATCCATCAACGTAATCCATTATATAAACAAACTCAAAGACAAAAACCACATGATCATCTCATTAGAGGCTGAGAAAGCATTTGACAACATCCAACACCCATTCATGATAAAAGTCTTGGAAAGATCAGGAATTCAAGGCCCACACCTAACATGATAAAAGCAATCTACAGCAAACCAGTAGCCAACATCAAAGTAAATGGTGAGAAGCTGGAAGCAATCCCACTAAAATTAGGGACTAGACAAGGCTGCCCACTTTCTCTCTACCTCTTCAACAAAGTACTTGAAGTCCTAGCCAGAGCAATTCGACAACAAAAGGAGATCAAGGGGATACAAATTGGAAAATAAGAAGTCAAAATATCACTTTTTGCAGATAATATGATAGTATATATAAGTGACCCTAAAAATTCCACCAGAGAACTCCTAAACCTGATAAACAGCTTCAGTGAAGTAGCTGGATATGAAATTAACTCAAACAAGTCAATGGACTTTCTGTACACAAAGAATAAACAGGCTGAGAAAGAAATTGGGGAAACAACACCCTTCTCAATAGTCACAAATATTATAAAATACCTTGGTGTGACTCTAACTAAGGAAGTGAAAGATCTGTATGACAAGAATTTCAGGTCTCTGAAGAAAGAAATTAAAGAAGTTCTCAGAAGATGGAAAGATCTCCCATGCTCATGGATTGGCAGGATCAGCATTGTAAAAATGGCTATCTTGCCAAAAGCAATCTACAGATTCAATGCAATCCCCATCAAATTTCCAACTCAATTCTTCAGCAAATTAAAAAGAACAATCTGCAAATTCATCTGGAATAACAAAAAACCTAGGATAGCAAAAACTCTTCTGAAGGATAAAAGAACCTCTGGTGGAATCACCATGCCTGACCTAAAGCTTTACTACAGAGTGATTGTGATAAAAATGTCATTGTACTGGTAAAACGACAGAAAAGTAGACCAATGGAATAGAATTGAAGACCCAGAAATGAGCCCACACACCTATGGTCACTTGATCTTTGACAAGGGAGCTAAAATCATCCAGTGGAAGAAAGACAGCATTTTCAACAAATGGTGTTGGCACAACTGGTGGTTATCATGTAGAAGAATGCGAATTGATCCATTCCTATCTTCTTGTACTAAGGTCAAATCTAAGTGGATCAAGGAGCTCCACATAAAACCTGAGACACTGAAACTTATAGAGGAGAAAATGGGGAAAAGCCTCAAAGATATGGGCACAGGGAAAAAAATTCCTGAATAGAAGAGCAATGGCTTGTGCTGTAAGATCAAGAATTGACAAATGGGACCTCATGAAACTGCAAAGCTTCTGTAAGGTAAAAGACACTGTCAATAAGACAAAATAACCACCAACAGATTGGGAAAGGATCTTTACCTATCTTACATCAGATAGGGGACTAATATCCAGTATATATAAAGAACTCACGAAGGTAAACTCCAGAAAATCAAATAACCCCATTAAAAATTGGGGCTCAGAGTTAAACAAAGAATTCTCACCTGAGGAATACCGAATGGCTAAGAAACACCTGAAAAAATGTTCAGCATCCTTAATCATCAAGGAAATGCAAATCAAAACTACCCTGAGATTCCATCTCACACCAGTGAGAATGGCTAAGATCAAAAATTCAGGTGACAGCAGATGCTTGCAAGGATGTGGAGAAAGAGGAACACTCCTCCACTGTTTGTGGGATTGCAAGCTTGTACAACCACTCTGGAAATCAGTCTGGAGGTTTCTCAGAAAATTGGACATGGTACTACTGGAGGATCCTGTAATACCTCTCATGGGCATATGGAGATGTTCCAACTACTAAGAAAGATACATGCTCCACTATGTTTATAGCAGCCTTATTTATAATAGCCAGAAGCTGGAAAGAACCCAGATGCCCCTCAACAGAGGAATGGATACAAAAAATGTGGTACATTTACACAATGGAGTACTACTCAGGTATTAAAAAGAATGAATTTATGAAATTCCTAGGTAAATGGTTGGACCTGGAGGGCATTATCCTGAGTGAGGTAACCCAATCACAAAAGTACTCAAATGATTTGTACTCACTGATAAGTGGATATTAGCCCAGAAACTTAGAATAACCAAGATATAAGTTACAACTTGCAAAACACATGAAACTCAAGAAGAACGAAGACCAAAGTGTGGACACTTTGCCCCTTCTTACAACTGGGAACAAAACACCCATGGAAGGAGTTACAGAGACAAAGTTTGGAGCTGTGACAAAAGGATGGACCATCTAGAGACTGCCATATTCAGGGATCCATCCCATAATCAGCCTCCATAAGCTGACACCATTGCATACACTAGCAAGATTGTGCTGAAAGGACCCAGATATAGCTGTCTCTTGTGAGACTATGCTGGGGCCCAACAAACACAGAAGTGGATGCTCACAATCAGCTATTGGATGGATCACAGGGCCCCCAATGGAGGAGCTAGAGAAAATACCCAAGGAGCTAAAGGGATCTGCAACCCTATAGGTGGAACCACATTATGAACTAACCAGTACCCTGGAGCTCTTAACTCTAGCTACATATGTATCAAAAGATGCCCTAGTCGGCCATCACTGGAAAGAGAGGCCCATTGGACTTGCAAACTTTATATGCCCCACTACAGGGGAATGCCTGGGCTAAAAAGTGGGAGCGGGTTAGTATGGATGTGTCTTCGTCAGGGTTTGTATTCCTGCACAAACATCATGACCAAGATGCAAGTTGAGGAGGAAAGGATTTATTCGGCTTACACTTCCATGCTGCTGTTTATCACCAAAGGAAATCAGGACTGGAACTCAAACAAGTCAGCAAGCAGGAGCTGATACAGAGGCCATGGAGGGATGTTCTTTACTGGCTTGCTTCACCTGGCTTGCTCAGCCTGCTTTCTTATAGAACCAAGACTACCAGCCCTGAGATGGTCCCACCCACAAGGGCCTTTCCCCCTTGATCACTAATTGAGAAAATGCCTTACAGTTGGATCTCATGGAGACATTTCCTCAACTGAAGCTCCTTTCTCTGTGATAACTCCAGCTGTGTCAAGTTGACACAAAACTAACCAGTACAGGATGTATGGGGGGGAGGGTATGGGGGACTTTTGGGATAGCATTATAAATGTAAATGAGGAAAATACCTAATAAAAAATTTTAAAAAATAAAATAAAAATCACAGAAAAAAATGAACAGGAAAAGGAGACTTCGTGTATAATATAAATGAAGTGGTGTGTTCAAATGAGGCGAATGTTTCTCCAAAGACTTACATGAACAATAATATGTCATTCATATATATGTATATATATATATATATATATATACACACACACGCACACACACACACACACACACACACACACATATATATATATATATATATATATATATATATATATATACCTCTAACTTTGATGTACTATGAAGAAATTTGAGTGGTGTTTAACAAAAGAAAACACTTTACTAGAAAACACAAATGTAATTTGACTGGGAAATCCATGGGTATGATTTAGGGCTCCCCATAAAAATATGAAAACAAAACTAAACAACAGATATGCACTGAAGTTTTTTTCTGGTATAAAACAATCATATTTCCTGAAACTCCTCTTTTCCTTTCTGCAATCAATTAACTACTTTAGATTTGGAAGTTGAACTGTGAAATATAGGATGAGAGGGCAGAAACCACCTACATCAGAGCTAAAAAGAAATGTTCCGGTTCACATTAGTGTATTCTAGCCAGTCCAGTGTAGGCTTTGGTGTCGTTTAATTTATTTTTCCTTTCAAAAGAGAATTGTCTTCTTGAGATTTCATTCATGTAAATGACTCATAGGATTTTGGAGACTGGAAAGTTGAGTTTGTATTGCTCTGTGAACACCCAGGAAATTTCTAAAGACCTTTGCTGATGCTTTGCTTCTGTTTAGGGAGATAAATCTTTTGTTCGTTTGAGGTAAAGTGACCCATGGATAGGATGGTGTGCACCTATACTAGAAAGAAGAGTTGCTTTACTTAAATTCTTCCTATTTAAACTTATTCTCTCAGTCTCTCATACATGGGGGAAGGGGTAGTGATAGAAGAAGGAGGAGAGGGAGAATGAGTTGGAGATGGAGATAGAGAGGGAGAAAAAAAAAAAAAAACAACCCAAACTAATCTTTGCAAAACATCTCGAGTACTGCTTTCCCAACTGTCTAAGAACTGTGATGAGTATAACTGGACTCCTAAAAAGTAACCTTTATAAAACAGTCACAAATTGTGGTCCTAACTCTCAGTTCCAGTTCAAGACCAGTCTGGAAATCAGAGAGAGACTGAAACTCAGAAAGTTGGAAAAAGAAAGAAAGGGGCGGGGGGAGAAAATTCAAACAATAACCATACTCAAATTCAGAACTGACTACCTGTTATTTTTTTATTAGATATTTTCTTATTTACATTTCAAATGTTATCCCCTTTCCTAGTTTCCCCTCTGAAAATTCCCTATCCCCTCCCCTGTCCTCCTGCTCCCCAACCCCGATTTCCTGGCCCAGGCATTCCCCCATACTGTGGTATAGAACATTCACAGGACCAGGGCCTCTTCTCCCATTGATGACCAACTTGGCCATCCTCTGCTACATATGCAGCTAGAGCCACAAGTCCTTCTGGGTGTTTTCTTTGATTGGTGGTTTAGTCCCAGGGAGCTCTGGGGTTACGGGTTAGTTCATATTGTTGTTCCTCCTATGGGGCTGCAAACCTCTTCAGCTCCTTGAGTCCTTCTAGCTCCACCATTGGAGACCTTGCGGTCAGTCCAATGGATGTCTGTGAGCATCCATTTCTGTATTAGTCAAGCACTGGCAGAGCCCCTGAGGAGACAGTTATATCAGGCTCCTGTCAGCAAGATCTTGTTAGTATATGCAATAGGGTCTGGGTTCAGTGTTTGTTTATGTGATGGATCCCCAGGTGGGGCAGTTTCTGGATAGACATTCCTTCAGTCTCTGCTCCAACATTGTGTTTACTATAAAGAATTATTTTTATTTGATATTTTCTTCATTTACATTTCAAATGCTATCCCAAGAGTCCCCTATACCCTCCCCCTACCCTGCTCCCCTACCCAACCACTCCCAATTGTTGGCCCTGGCATTCCCCTGTACTGGAACATATAAAGTTTGCAAGGCCAAGGGGCCTCTCTTCCTAATGATGACTGACTAGGCCATCTTCTACGACATATGCAGCTAGAGACACGAGTTCTGGAGATACTGGATATTTCATATTGCTGTTCCACCTTTAGATTTGCAGACCCCTTCAGCTCCATGGGTACTTCCTCTAGTTCCTCCATTGGGGGCCCTGTGTCCCATCCTATAGATGACACATTCTATATTCAAAAATAGTCTGACACTTGGGACTCTAACGAAAGAGTGAAATTACCTGTACAATACACATTTCCACTTTACAGATATAAGAATTAACTATTTCTTAAGTTGTAAAGACTTGTTTTGTTTTTATCTGCACTTTGTTTTCTTTGCTCTTCCTGGTGATCTAGTAAGTGCCCCATTCCATTTCTTTGTAAAGATGGTTTAAACATTCTATCCATATTTACATGCAGCTGCTCCCCAACAAAGTAGACAACAAGAGACATTCTGGACACTTAGAGTTTTTCACATGCTTTTTGTCTTCCCAGCACTATTTAAAGTTCACATGAAAAGCTCTGAGTATCTTTTTCTGTGAAAAGATAGTGAGCTATGTTTGAATGTCTCTCCTGTAAATGTCTTCCAAATCCTATATTAAAACATTAGAAGGGGTGGATTGTGATATGAGGAAAATATATGGAACAAGGACTCTTTCTTCCTGATAATAAATGTGGAGAAAAAAATGGCTGAGACAAGTTTAGAAATGGAACTGAAAAGTGTGCATGGTTGATGGAGGTAAAAGTCTTCCTCTTGCATATCTTGCTCCTTCCTATGACTCATTCTATCTCAGGGTCTCCCAAGTCATTAAGGCTTTGTTTACCCAAGAACCTCACATACATGTCATGGGTCAGGAACCACTGAAACCATGGGGATTCCAATCTTTCTAAAAGCCTTTCACCAATTTATCTTTATTTCCTATGACCTATTGTACCTTGCTGAGTGACAGCACAGTAATTTTTGCATTCTATACATTTTATGAATTTGCTTTTTCTTTATCTCATTCTTAATATTCTTGTTACACTTTGAGATCCAACATGGGATGCTATGTGAATTTTACTTAATATGTCTATTTAGGTCCTGTCAGACTTTTCTTGATTTGAGGCACTGATTTTAAATTTGGATCATATTATATTTTGTCTTACGTTGTTTCAGATTCTGAGGACCATTATTGTTGTTTCCTTTGCCTCTATTTCATTGACTTAAATCAATTTTATTTCCTTTTTAAAGCACTTCTTTAGTACTATAGTTTGTATTTTGTCTTAATCCCAGCCTCCACAAGGTCCACGTTAGGACCCATGTTTTGATCCATTTGTCAAATCAGAGGGTTGTGGAAGCTTAAGAAGTGAGATATAGGAAGTGATATGTTATACTCAGCATATGCTGGAAGGAGGTTGTAATCTTACTGTCTTGCTCTTTGATTCCTGATATCATGAGGTGAATAGCTACCTCTGAACCAGAATAACCCTGTGAAATGCTGTTTAACTATATGCACAAAGACAGAAAGACCCATTACATCAGGAACTATAACTTTTGAAGCTGGCACAAAAATTAACATTTCATTATAAGCTAATTGTTGCAAGTATTTTGGTTATAATGAAAGAAAGCTAAATACCTTAGTTCCATGAAAATGTAGCATTCAAGTATGGTACAATGTCCTTTCAGGAACTAGCTGGAAAGTACGTGAAGAAATTTTAAGAAGACAAATCCATATAATCAATTATGTACTCATTCATTTATGAGCTTAATGTTTACTGTATGGATATTTGCAATCTAGTCCTAAAAGCACAACATAGTCATAAAAGGAACTGCAAAAATACAAGGTTCCTTTCTGACTTAATTAACAGATGTTAATTGAAAATATTGAACACTATATGGGATCCCAACTGTTGTCCAGTGCTTGGCTGTGGGTGTCTCCATCTATCTCAATTAGCTGTGAATAGAACCTCTCAGAAGATAGCCATACTGACTTCTGTCTGCAAGCACAATATATCATCAATGAGAGTTTCAGGTATTGGTGCCTATCCATGGGATGTAGAAGAGTTAGAGGAAGGAATGAAGGAAAGAAAGGAGGTGGCAAGCCCATAGGAAACCCTACACCTTCAACTAATTGGAGCCCTGGGAACATTCAGAGACTGAGCCACCAACCAAAGAGCATAAACAGGCTGGTCCAAGGCCACCAGCACATAAATAGCAGAGTGGGTAACCCAATATGTGTTATCTGGCTTCAGTGGGAAATGATGCACCTAATCCCATAGAGACTTGATGGGTCAAGGGGAGGGATATACAGACAGCACACTCTCAGAGGCAAAGAGGTATATGGGAGAAAGATTTCTGTGAGGGGGACAGGGAGAGGGCAACTTTAGAATGTAAATAAATAAAATAATTAATTAATAAAACCTCAATGCCCTTCTTCCTGGTTCTTTCTTCTGGGACAGATACTTAGCTGGTCTGCTCCAGTGAAGACAATATATCCTGAAGCCTCCTAGAGGATCCGCTAAACTCAGAGCAGTTGGTAAGAACACACCCCTTTCCTTCAGAGTCACAGAGCTGCTGTTGGGAGCCAGGTGGATGCAGGACCCAACACTCACCAAACACCCTACCCTCCTGAATAGCACTCCCCTTCTGTCCTGCCCACCTCTTCCTTCCAGTTCTTTATGCTGGGGCAAACTCTTAGTTGGTCTGCTCCAGTGAAGACACCATGTCCTGACCCATACTAGAGAACCTGCTGCACACAGAACAGTTGGGCCCACTGCACTCAGAGCACATGAGCAGTTAAGGACCGTAGGCACTCAGAGCAGTTGAAGATAGGCTGCAGTGAGCACAGTTGAACAGCAGTTTGACAACTCCACTGAAGTCCCAAAGGTCTGAAGGCCTCACAGGAGATCTACTGAAGCCAGGGCAACCGATCAGCCGCTTTTATGCCCCTGTGAAGAGCCCCCAGTTGGAAGGCACCACAGGTGGTCTGGGACAGTCAAGGTTTCAAGCCTACCAGGAGATCTGAAGCAACCCAGGGACAAAAAAAAGGTAGATGCCAGACAGTCATCCAGACCAACAAACACCAGGGATATCCAGATGGTGAAAGGCAAGTACAAGTCCATAAGCAGCAGAAGCCAATATACTTAGGAATCATCAGACCCAGTTTTCCCACCACAACAAGCCCTGAAAACATCAACACACCTGAAAATCGGGAATCTGCCCTAAGATTCTATCTCATGAAGATAATAGAGTCCATTAAGGATTATATCAATAACTCACTGAAAGAAATACAGGAAAACACAGGTAAACAGGTGAAGGAATTGAATAAAGTGATCCAAGACCTAAAAGTAGAAGTAGAAAAAATAAAGAAAACACAAATGGAGGCAAACCTGGAAATGGAAAAACTAGGAAAGAGGTTAGGAATTTCAGGTGTAAATATTACCAACAGAATAAAAGAGACAAAGTAGAGAATCTCAGATATAGAAGATACAGTAGAAAAGATTGACACAACTGTGAAAGAAAATTCAAAACAAAACCAACCAACCAAACAAAAATAACTCCTAACCCAAAGCATCCAGGAAATTCAAGACACAGTGAAAAGATAATCTAAGGATAATCAGAATAGAGAATGAACATTCCCAGCTCAAAGGACCTGAAAATGTCTTCAATAAAATAATAGAAAAAAACTTCCCCAATCTACAGAAAGAGATGGCAATAAATGTACAAGAAGCCTATAGAAAACTAAATAAGTGGGATCAGAAAAGAAAACCTCCACACAGAATTATCCAAACACTAAATGAACAGGCAAGATCACTGGGTAGTCAGAGATGACCACACATCCTGAGCAACCAGTCTGATTTGATTGAGGGACAGCTGATAGCTGGATACATAGTATTACCAGATATCACTGGGCCTAGTCCATTGCTTCTGCCTGCCACTGTGACAAATACAGTAGGTATGTCATCCACTTCATATACAGCTTTAATATTCAAAGTTTCATCTGGTCCTTTTCATGCAGATGTTACTCTAAGTTCATATGGAATTCCAAAATTTCTACAGGCTTTCCTAATTTTTTCACAGTAACCAAGGTCAGAAGTTGAACCCATCAGCACTACCACCTCCACTGACTGTCTGGCATGAGAAGCAATACCACTTGTTTTACAACCCACTCAAATTTTTTCTTTACCATCTAGAGTCCTTCCAGAGTTAATTCTTTAAGATCATGACTCCAGGAGTCATTATCAATGACATTAGCAAGAACAAATCTCTTTGATGGCTATATCAATGTCAAATTCAATCTTCCTATCAACCAGCATACAGTTAGTTCTGGGGCAGCCAGGATTTCTCCAGGATTCCAAATATAGCTTGTGTGGCATGACTCATGATGTCCACTTCAGTCAGCCCTAGAATAAGTCCAGCAAAACACAGTTTTGCAGTGATGGCTTGCTTCTCAGACCATGGTGGATCATTATTGGCATCATTCTTGAAGAACATCTACACTTTTGGTGGATAAAACTTATACCCTTCCATTACACCAGAGTTCCTTTTGACAAAAGATGCCATTGCTATTCTTCGGCCCCATTCAACTGAAATCATTTCACACTGGTATGCAATGAAAGCAGTCTCCCCAAACTTTTTCATGAAAGCAGTTTTTATACCAGCTTTCTGTAACATGTGAAATATGCAGCTGGAGATCTCATTGGAGACTGCTGTTTTGCCTTCCAGGTGCTTCTCTCTAGCTATATTTCCTGCTGTAATCTGATCCTTGAACTGCAGGAGGACTCCTCCTGGATTATCAAACAATTCATAGACTTCTTTTGTTTTTGTTCATAGAGTTTCTTCCTGATGTTCAGTACTTCAGGTATAGTTATTATCCTAGGTAAACTAGAGGAGCCCTCATTTAGTTTTATTTTATTTTTGTTTGTTTGCTTGTTTAGAACATTACTTTAATATTTTCAACTGTTAATATACAGCAAACAGAATAACTATTTTAAGATATATTTTGTTGTTATGTTTTCCTTTTCATTTCTGATTTTATTAATTTGGATACTGCCTCTGTGCCCTCTGGTTATTCTAGCTAAGGGTTTATCTATCTTGTTGATTTTCTCAAAGAACCAGCTTCTCGTTTGGCTGATTCTCTATATAGTTCTTTTTCTTTGTTTGTTTCTATGTGGTTGATTTCACATCCGAGTTTGATTATTTCCTGCTATCTACTCCTCTTGGGTGTACGTTGGGCATTGGGCTATGCACAGATGGGCTCCAGTTGAGCTGAGGTCTGAACCCTGAAAGGGTAATAATTCACCTACATGACATGGTAAGCGTTCCCTCATGCTCCTGGAACTCTGGCTCCTGCCTTAGTTACTGCCCCCCACATCCCCCACAAGGGAAGCCTGGCTAGAAATAACACAGGCAATATGCCAAGCTTCTGACTTTCAGATTAAACTCCTCCCCAGTTACCTAGCAACAGTAAAGACCATAAGAGGGGTTGCTTGGCCTCACCCCTATCTCTTATTGGTCTCTCTCTTACTTCTTACTCTCACCCTCTCACTCCTCTCTCTTTGTCTTCTCTCCTCTCTCCTCTCTTTGTCTTCTCTCCTCTCTCCTCTCTTTGTCTTCTCCTCTCCTCTCTCCTCTCCTCCCATTCTTTCCCTCTTACTCTCTTTCTCTCTAGATTTTCCTCTCTCTTTTTTCTACCTTCTCTCTTTCACCCTGCCTTTCTATAATAAAGCTCTAAAACCATAGAATGTCCCTGCTCATCAAGGCCCACTATGCTTGGAGGATGGTATAGGCTTTCTCCTAATGAGCTGTTTCTAATCTCCCAATGGAAGGCCTTCCTGTGCTCCAGTCAAGATTCGCTGTGTTCACTCTTGCTGATGTGGGAACCTCTCTTCCCTCACTCCTCTCTTCTATAACCTCAGGGCTTTAGGAAAGTACCACTGGGGCTCCCAGGTTGGGTTGTCCCTTGTCCACCCTCCGAAGGGTGTTTTTTGCTTTAGGGTAAAATGTTCTATAAATACCTGTTAGATCCATTTGGTCATAAGTTCTGTTAGTTTAATTGTGTCTCTATTTCGTTTTTGTTCCCATAATCTGTACATTGCTGAGAGTGGGGTTTTGAAATATCTCACTATTATTGTGTGGGGTGTGATGTGTTCTTTGAGCTTTAGTTTCTTTTATCAATGCTGGTGCCCTTGCACTGGGCACAAACTCTGCAGCCAGTCCCATAACACCCAGAGGAAGCTCTACTCCCAGGAGCTCTAACATGCCCAGAACCATGGGATCATAGGATTACAGGATCCCAGGAGCTTGGTCAAACCAGGATCTCAGGGTTACAGAGGCAGTGTGATCCCTAGGAGCGCTGACACACCCAGAATCCCAGGATCACAGGATAACAGCTGAACTCTGAGGAGTTCTGACACAATCAGGATCACAGGAAAAACAGGCAGATATAGATATAGATAGATAGAGATAGAGATAGAGATAGAGATAGAGAGATGATAGAGATGATAGAGATGATTGATAGAGATGATAGAGATAGAGATAGATATAGGAAGATCCAGTCAGATATAGTGAGGCAATATCCCAAGCTTCTGACCTTCAGACTAAATTCCTCCCCAGTTACCTAGCAACAGTAAAGACCATAAGAGAAACATCCAGGAAATCCAGGACACAATGAGAAGATGAAATCTAAGAATAATACAAATAGAAACTAGTGAAGATTCCAAACTTAAAGGGCCAGTAAATATCTTCAACAAACTTATAGAAGAAAACTTCCCTAACCTAAAGTAAGAGATATCCATAAACATAAAAGAAGCCTACAGAACTCAAAATAGATTGGAACAGAAAAGTAATTCTTCCCATCACATAACAGTCAAAACACCAAATGCACAATTCAAAGAAAGAATACTAAAAGCAGTAAGTGAAAGGGTCAGGTAACATATAAAGACAGACCAATGATAATTACACCAGACTTCTCACCAGAGACTATGAAAGCTAAAAAATCCTGGGCAGATATCATACAGACCCTATGCAAACACAAATACCAGCCCCATGCTACTATACCCAGCAAATCTCTCAATTACCATACACGGACAAACCAAGATATTCCATGACAAGACCAAATTTACACAATATCTTTCCATAATCCAGCCCTACAAAGGATAATAGATGGAAAATATCAACACAAGATGGGAAACTACAACCTAGAAAAAGGGAGAAAGTAATTTTCTTTCAACAAACTCAAAAGAAGATAGCCACACAAACATAATTCCACCTCTAACAACAAAAGTAAGAGGAAGTAACCATCACTTTTCCTTAATATCTCTTAATATCAATGGACTCAATTCCCCCAAAAAGACGTAGACTAACAGACTGGATACGTAAATAGAACCCAGCATTTTGGTGCATACAGGAAACTCACCTTGGTGACAAATACAGGCGCTACCTCAGAGTAAAAGGTTGGAAAACAATTTTCCAAGCAAGTGGTCCCAAGAAACAAGCTGAAGTAACCATTCTAATATCAAATAAAATCAATGCTTAATCAAAAGTTATCAAAAAAGACAAAGAAGGACACTTCATACTGATAAAAAGAAAAATCTACAGAGATGAACTCTCAATTCTGACTTAGTTTCCAATTATCAACTGACATTCTCCATGTCTTCTGCACTGGTCACATTTGAGAGATAAAGGGAGATGTAGTGAGAACCACCACCCCTTCAATTCCTCCATGAATAAGATACTGGTTTTGATTCACTAATTTCTTTGTCCCACACTCCAGAGGTCAGGGAACCAATGTAAGGATTCTGCCAACATCTTAGTATATTTATCCCAGTTATACATTCTGTAACTGCAGAAATGACAAGATGTGTTTGAGGACCTATTGGACCTACTGTGAGTCAGTCATCAGCCAAAATTCCATTAATCACCACACCTCCATAAACTACTACTTTAACTGGAGAGCAACAGTGTTTCTTGTGATCTCCTGGAATCAGGGTCAAGTCAGACTAATATCCAATGGACCATAGAACATTTGATTATTTCCTTTCCCCCAGTGTACAGTTACACTTGTAAAAGGCCAAAGAACCCTTTTGTGAAGAACGGGAAAAAGACTAACAGCAAAACTTTCAGGTGTTTCCTCAAGATCCTTCCTAGGGGAACCTGGACATACATTTATTCAAGAGGTTATGGGTCTGCAAACTGGCTCAAGTCTGCAAATTAATTCACTGGCCAAGATTATTTTTTTGCCATCAACCGATGAAGTATTTTTTTCATTTGTCTGAGAATTTCTCTGCTTATACATATCAAACACATATGCAGTAGGCTTCCTATCTATTTCATGCCTGGAAATACCATGATTGATTAGCCAGTACCAAAGGTACATATGAGTTATGCCATTATAAATTTCACCTTTCCTATGCTGGCCATTAGAGGCTAGGTCATTATGAATGTTGTCTTGTCTATACTTCCCATTATAGTAGGTACAATCACCTTATCTTTGGCTATTCAGTGCTGCCACTTGGACCTTGTTACCTCAAGGCCTAATTAAACTCTTTGCATTCAATTCATCCAAGTGAGCAGCATCATCAAACCCTAAGGTATGGCACAAGGTAAAGGGCAAGAATGAAATTCTTCAAATGTCTTTGTGCCCCTCTTACCATCTTATAAGATTGATGAAGGCCATATCTTCTGGGCCTTACCATTGTGGAGGATTAGGTTTTACATAACATATGCACTCTAGAATTGCAATTCCCCTGAGCCTTAAAGTTGCCTCATCAACATTAAGCCAAGGAATATCAGGTATTTCCAACTCCTTTTCAGTAGGTATGCCCTCCAATTCTGGATTACAGTTCATTTCAGATATAGTCAAGTTGACAACCAAGAATAGATATTACCATGTACATCCTTGAATTCTTTTAATAATGAAAATAAAGATACCAAGAATATAACTCAATAGGCACAGCATTAAAACTCTGGGATAACAATACATATGCAGCAGAAAAACACGAAATTGTGAGTTGAAGTTTTCCTTCTAATGGTGTCTTTATGAGGAGTCTTCAATGGCTTCTTATCAGCATCTATTTCCATGCTATGCTCCTACAAGGAAAGTGATGGTAGATATTTAGGCTCCAATGTGGTGGATGATGAAAGGAAAAACTATGGAGAATCAATTCTGACTGGATACTTCATTCATCATTTACAGATTATCTTAGTTCTATAGTGTTCCTGATACAGCTCTTCTCTTAGCACCCCTGTCCTGAGTGAATAAGATGCCCATATTAAAAAAGTGACATGTAGCATTTCAGTTTAGCTCCTGAATCATGCAATCTTCTGAATCTATTCTCCATGATGACAGACAGATCAAAGTAGAAATGGTCATTTTTACAGGACTTATTAAATGTCTAAATTTTGGCACCGAATCTAGATAGATCCTTCCCATGCACTCCTTGTCTTTTTCTGTAATCACCTCAAATAGGACTTTTGAAGCTAATAACCAATAGCCTACCGCTGGGGCCTAGGGTCATCCCATCTTCTAGGATATGTTGGGCATCTCTATTGATGCTGGACTAACAATTATACAATATGAACAAACTTTCTGGAAGGTTAGAATGACTCAAAGTACCCTTTGAGATTCTTGAGGCGGCTCTGTTTAAACAATGTATAATGAACAGTATGGCCCTTCTATTGGTCTTGCTCCTTCTAGGAACTACATAGACTAACATCCATTTGGTGTTTTGAATACAAATTGTGCCCTATAT
This sequence comes from Mus musculus, assembly GCF_000001635.26. NCBI lineage: Eukaryota > Metazoa > Chordata > Mammalia > Rodentia > Muridae > Mus > Mus musculus. Next base: position 15,947,727 of record NC_000069.6, read on the forward strand.
ACTAAATAGGATACTGAATCTTGATTCCCAGTTGTCATTGCTCTTTGGAAAACTTAGCTGATATAGCACTGTTAGAGAAACTACTTCACAAATAATGAACTTTGAGATTAAATGCTTTTTACATTTCCTTTCTATCTAATCTGGTTCATGCTTTCCGCTTAAGAATGTGAGAACTCATTTGTCTACATTGGCTGACACTACTGTATTGGCTGCATGATGGACTCATGAGATACTGAAATAGTAAGGGGCCAAATCAACCCTTTCATCCATAAACTATTTTAGTCATGGAATTTAGTCACAGTAACAGAAATTTAACTAATATATCTTTGTCTCTTCTAACTTACATTTAGGCATTTTGCATCTTGTGTATGTAAATGACAATGACAGCAATTGCCAGCAGTAGTTTGGATCCAAGGAGCACAGCTGCAAGGATTTTAGCATTGCCTGATGTCTTCAGTTCTGAAAATCAAGGAGTATGAGAACTCATTAGAAAAATCACATCAGTGCTCTATTCTTGACCCACTGGTTGACTTCTAAGCCCAACAAAGCCCTGAGGAGTTTGTGTGGGTTTTTTCCCATTAAATGCACTAGTTCAACTTAGAAACCATGGTAAAGAGGGTGTCTACATGTAGAAGAATGAAAATACATGTATATATAATCAACCTGCACAAAACCAAGTCCAAGTGGAACAAAGACCACAACGTAAGACAGGATCCAATATATCTTATAGAAAAGAAACTGGGAAATACATGCCAACACGTTTGTACTAGAGATAATTTTCTGAAAGAATAACTGACTTAGGCTCTAAGACCAACAATTGATAAATAAGACCTCAGGAAACTGCAAAGTTTTTGTAAGAAAAGGGACACTGTCAATAGGACAAAACAGCAACCTAAATACCATGGAGGGATGTTCTTTACTAGATTGCTTCTTCTGGCTTGTTCAGCCTGCTCTCTTATAGAACCCAAGACTACCAGCCCAGAGATGGTCCCACCCACAAGGGGCCTTTCCCCCTTGATCACTAATTGAGGAAATGCCTTACAGTTGGATCTCATAGAGGCATTTCCTCAACTGAAGCTCCTTTCTCTGTGATTACTCCAGCTGTGTCAAGTAGACACAAAACTAGCCAGTACAGTGGTTTTTCAGAAAACTGTGAATAGTTTTACCTCAAGTCCCAGCCATACCACTTCTGGGCATATACTCAAAAGATGCTCCAATATCCCACAAAGACACTTGATTAATTATGCTCATAATAGCTTTTCTCATAATAGCCACAAACTGAAAACAACAAAGATGTCCCTCAACTGAAAAACAGATTTTAAAAAAATGTGGATAATGTGTAGACACAATGGGATACTGTTCAGCTATGAAAAAAAAAGACATCATGAATTTTGCCAGTAAATGAGTAAAACTTGAGAAAATTATCGTGAGTGAAGTATGCCAGTCCCAAAAGGACAGGTGTGATATGTACTTACTTATAAATGGATATCAGTTACAAAATGCAGGTACCATGCTATACTCCACATATACAAGAAAGCTAAACAAGAAAGAAGGCACTATCAAGGAAGCTTGAATCTCACTTAGAAGGAGGAATAAAATAGTCATAAGACACAGATGGAAGGAGAGATTTGGGAAGGAGGGGTTTGGGGAGAGGTATTAGACCTTCAGGATCAGGTGTGGGGAAAGACAGATGAGATGACTAGATGACCATGATAATTATTGGAAATCTGCAACTGATAGTAGTGATCACATGGGAAGATCTCTATGATGAGACAGAGACATGGAATAAGGGAGGCATTCAAGAATCAATGGGGTTAGCCTTACTTGTAACTCACAACATTGTGGATGGGGGACCTGAAGAGGTCACCATCTGTAGCCAGACAGTAACCCCAGTGGAGCAATAGAGCCACCAACCCACACACAAAACTTCCAATCCAATTTTTTTCCTGTTTCCAACAAATGCAGAAATGGAGGAATGGAACAGAGATTGAGGGAATGGCCATCCAATAAGTGGTCCAGGTTGAGACCCATCCCATGAACAAGCACCAATACCTAACCCTACTACTGATACTGTTATGTTTGCAGACAGAATCATGTTCTCTGAGAGGCTTCACTTAGCAGGTGACTAAGACAGATTCAGATATTCACACCTGAACAGTGGAAAGAGTTTGGGGATTCTTACAGATGAATATTAGGAAAGATTGCAGGGCATGAAGGGGTTGAGAACTCCACAGGAGAACAACAGAGTCAACTAATCTGGATCATTGGGGCTCTCAAGGTCGGAACCACCTACCAAAGGACATGCAGTGATGGACTTAGGCCTCCCTGAACTGTAGCAGATGTACAGTTTGGCCTTTATGTGGGTCCCTTATGACAGCAATAGGGACTATTCCAAAAACTTTTGCCTGAACATGGAATATGTTCTTCTAGCTGGGCTGACTTGTCTGGCTACAATGGGAGAGGAACTGTATAACATCATAAAGACTCAATGTGCCTTGTTGGTTGAGGATCACCAGAGGGACCCCAAATTGCTTAGAGGAGAAGGGGAGGAGGGATAGGGGAAGGATTGTGAAAGGGGTGTAGCAAGTGGAATATAAAGTGAATAAGTCAAAAAAAGAAGGAAAGAAAGAAAGAAAGAAAGAAAGAAAGAAAGAAAGAAAGAAAGAAAAGAAAGGAAGAAAGAAAGAAAGAAAGAAAGAAAGAAAGAAAGAAAGAAAGAAAGAAAGAAAGAAAGAAAGGAAGGAAGAAAGGAAGAAAGAAAGAAAGAAAGAAAGAAAGAAAGATAAAGAAAAAATAGGTGTCTATTTCTCTATTAGCCTCATGTCAGGTCTGCAACTTATAGCACCATATTTTATCAACACAATTTTACACAAAGTAGATGAAACTTTCCAACTGAACCTTTTACAATGGTGATTGGATCTTTAGAACTTGAAAGAATTCTGGCATGTTGCAGATTCATTGCAAATTATTTTGAATCATATTTATCCCTCTTAATAGCCATATATTATCTTCCTTTGTCCATGACTAAACAGCTTTGTAACAATTTACGTGAATCATCTGGAGTGTACAAGTGAGTACTAGTTTCCCTGTGGAATGCATTAACTTAGAAGATTACTAGTTTCAACCAACCCATACTTAGGGCTTCATCAGTTAGCATCTAAAGTCTCAAACGGGTTTCTCTGATACATGGTAATCCACCTCTTTCATGGTTTCACCAATTAATTTTAAAAGTCTTGATCTATGGCTTCCGTCTATTACTACAACACTGTTATAAACTGCTTCCACAGTTGGCTTTCAGGTGACCCAAATCTGTGTTCTTGGGACATGCTTCCTAGTCCATTTCAGAATAAAACACCTCTTGTCCTCTTTGAGGAGAGAGTTGTGGTTCTCTGTCAACAGTTAAATGCTTGATTTTCAAAATTCTGTGGGTCAGGACTGGGAAAACTGATCCTTAAGGAGGGTTACAAGGTTAGTGGGATCAAGAGATGCTCATAATTGGTGGTATTTTGGATGACCCCTGAGAGAGTGTCCTTTGACCAAGATTGTTTCAGTCTCTCAAGTACTGAGGAAGAGCTGTGAACATGACATACAAATAAAAGATGGTGGTCAATGGAAAGGAAGAGAGTTGACAGACTGCCTTGTTTAGATATAAGCACCTGGAAAATACCAAATTTGGGGGAACAAAAGAATCCTAGTGAAATGGAAAACACGTAAGAAAAGGATGGAAATTGTATAGATAAGAGTCTATACTACTGAGCAATAGTGATTAAAAACTGCATAGTATTGGTACAGAAACAGACATGTTGATCAATGGAATAAAATTGAAGACCCAGAAATGAAACCACACACTTTAATGAACCCTTGATCTTTGAGAAAGAAGCCAAAATTATACAACAGAAAAAAGAAAGCATCCTCAATAAATGGTGCTGGTCTAACTGGCAATCTGTATGTAGAAAAATGAAAATAGATCCATATTTGTCACCTTGACAAATAGCTAAAGTCCAAGTGGAACAAGGACCTAAGAATAAAGCCAGATGCACTGAATCTAGTCTAGTGAGAAAGAGCCTTGAACTCATTGGCACAGAGGGAAAATCCCTAAACAGAACTCCAATGGCTCATGCTCTAAGATCAAGAACTGATAAATGGGACCTCGTGAAACTGAAAATCTTCGGCAAAGCAAGGGGAATAGTCAATAAGACAAATCAACAACATACAGAGTAGGAAAAATCTTCACTAACCCCACATTCTATAGAGAGCAAATATCCAAAATATATAAAGAACTCCAGAAGCTAACAAAAAAAAGAAAATTAAAACATGGGGTATAGAATTAAAATGAGAATTCACAACAGAGGAATCTCAAATGGCTGAGAAGCACCTAAAGAAATATTCAAAGTCCTTAGTGATCAGAGAAATGCAAATCAAAATGACCCTGAGATTCCATCTTAGACCAATTAGAATGACTAAGATCAAAATCACAGGTGACAACACAAGTTGGAGAGGATATGAAGGAAAGGAACACTCCTCCATTGCTGGTGGGATTGCAAACTTGTACGACTCTGGAAATCAGTTTGATGGTTCCTCAGAAAATTGGAAATAGATCTACCTATATAGACCCAGCTATACCACTCTTGGAAATGTACCCAAAAGATGTCCCATCAGGCCACAGGGGTACATGTTCCACTTTGTTCATAGTCCCCTTGTTTGTGATAGCCAGAAGCTGGAAACAACCCAGATGTTCCACGACAGAAGAATGGATACAGAAAATGTGGTTCATTTACACAATGGAATCTGATTCAACTATTAAGGACAAGGACATCCTGAGTTGCTGGGAGCCATGGCCTCAGCCATGGTCTTGTAGAAATTTTCTAGCTTACATAAACAATCCTGAGAGAACATTCATGGTCATAACAGTAAGAATGTTTGGGGGTAAAGAGGACATTGTGACCATTGGTTCCAGGAGCTGAAGATTGCCACCTGACCTTTGGAGAGCTCCCATACTCTCCCCCCTCCCCCTTGAAGCCTCCTCTTGCTTATGCTTATATTGCCATTCCTAAATAAAGTCTTTCAGAGCTTGAACAGAAAATTTACTTGCTCTCATTCTTCCTATCCCTCTCCCTCTCTCACTCCCTCTCCCCCTCTCCCCCTCCCCTTTTCTCCCCCTCTCCCTCCCTCTCCCTCTCTCTCTCTCTCCCTGGGTCCCCACTGATTATCCCTGCCCCTGCAGGTCAGGGCACTGAGTTTTTTCAGGCAAATGGATGGAACTAGAAAATATCATCCTGAGGGAGGTAACTCAGAACCTATATATATATATGCATGGTATGTACTCACTAATAACTGGATATTAGCTTTTTAAAAAAAGTACAGAATATCCAGGTTACAGTCCACAGAATTTAAAAAGGTTAACAAGCTGAAAAGCCCAAGTTAGGATGTCTCAATCCCATTTGGGAGATGAAAGAAAGTGATCATGGCAGCAAAGAGGGAAGAAGGATGGAGGAACCTGAGTAGGAGAGGGGACAGGGAGGGGAAAGGAGGAACATAATCAGGTATTGAGTGGGGGGAACAGGACTGAAGTCCTGAGGGCCAGCAGAAAGAATTGAAACAGGCAACCTTGGGAGGTAGGAGGTAGGGCAATCCTCCAGAATGTACCTGAGACCTGGACGGTTTGAGACTCTCAGAACTCAAAGTGGGGGACCTTAGATGAAATGCCCTACAGTAGGGAGAGGGAACTTGTAGACTCTACCTCCAGTAGAAAGACAGGACATCAAGTGAGGAATGGGTTTGCCAACCCACAGTCAAAAACTCTGACCCATAATTGTTCCAGCCTGAAAGAACTGCAGGGACAAAAATGGAGAAGAGCCTGAGGAAAAGGAGGTACAGTGACAAGCTCAAATTGGGATCCAGCTCAAGGGAAAGCCCCAAGGTCTGATACTATTACTGAGGCTATGGTATGTTCACAAAAAGGGGCCTATCATGATGACCCTCTGAAAGACCTAACAAGGAGCTGAAAGAGCCAGATGCAGATATTTACATTCAACCAATGGACAGAAGCTGCTCACTGCTGTGGTTGAATTAGGGAAAAGTTGGAAGCTTAGGAGGAGAGTGACCCTGTAGGAGGACCTAGGATAGTTTCAACTATCCTAGACCTGCGATATCTATCTGTGCTATCCAGTGTTCTGTGTCTCCACAAGATAGCAAAAATACCCAGGAGAAAACAAGAAAGGACAAGGCCAGGTGCATTTCTAGGCCTCAAGCCAGGGAAGACAATTCTCAATGTATTTCAAATTTTGTTTCATTTATTCCTGCTGGCCTCCTCATGAAACCTTGAGAGTCTAAGGGAACTGTTTCTAGATTTACCTTACCATTATTGTAAACCAGAAATGTACATATATAACAAAATTACCACAAAGCTAGTGCCATTCCTCATTACGCTAGTTGTTTCCCCCTTTCTTTCTTTCCTTCCTTCTTTCTTTCTTCTCTCCTTTCTTTCTTTCTCTCTTTCTTTCTTTCTTTCTTTCTTTCTTTCTTCCTTCCTTCCTTCCTTTCTTCCTTCCTTCCTTCCTTCCTTCCTTTCTTCTTTTCTTTCTTTCTTCCTTTCTCCATTTCTTTCTTTCTTTCTTCCTTCCTTTCTTTCTTTTCTTTCTTTCTTTTCTTTCTTTCTTTCTTTCTTTCTTTCTTTCTCTTCCTTCCTTCCTTCCTTCCTTCCTTCCTTTCTTCCTTTCTTTGTACCTATATGCCTTATGTCTAGTCTGTGCCAAGAACTGAATTTAAAATTGAGTGTGTAATCATCTGTATCTACACTTGTAGGTTTCAATTGTACTTATTCTCAAGTAAAAAACAGAGAGTATCCTATATCAATGAAGCGAGATTTGGTTCATTTTCAAATTGTTAATTTCAAGAGACACAGATGCAAGCCTATTATTGATCAGGTAGAAATTATCTCTAGCCTTAAATCCACACATAGTTCTGGACTGTTGTGAAGAAGGCAGTGTGTCCTGTAGATGTCTTATGCTGAGGTTACTATATGCAACAGGCTGATTTGATAATTATCATACACAATTCTATTTGTACATATATGATTCCTTCTTAAATGACCAGCCAGTGAGGAAGGTAAACAAGTGATTTTTGAAGTCAGGCTATCAAAATACTGCCACCCACTCTGGTGGAGTCAGCTTGACAGGTGAAAGCTTGGAAGATATCTCGTGAGGAAAAGAGTTTCAAGGAAACTCCCTCCTGAAGTCTGGCAATCCCCCTAACCCATAAAATTAATTTTCCACTCCCGTGTTAGTCTAGTATATGGATCCACGTGCCCTCTATTAAGCATTACCCTATTATAAGTGCCTTTTAAGATTGAATTCTGACATAGCTAAAGCCTCTCCCAGTGTTCCAAGATCCCAGATTACAGCAAGGTAGTTTAACCTATTCAGTAAATAATTAAGCATTACAATAGACAGAGCCATTAACTCAATTGGTCTGCAGAAAGAGCCTGGGAATCTCACTGAAATAAAAATCTTTAGTACAGGCTACATTCCATGCCAAGAGCAAGTTGATATACTATCCTGATATATGGGGAATTCTCCAGACAAGATAAGATTTTACAAGGCCTGGAATTTAGGGGTCCATGACACTACATTATTCTTGAGGCCTGTCAAGAGTTAAAACCCCCTGGTGCTACTAACACTAAAGTGTGAAATTCTTGGCTGGCATTAGGCTGATCCTAGGCAGGGCTGGTAATTTCTATTGTAAACATTCCTTTCTGCAAATTCCTTTCTGTTGTATCTGGTAAATTTCAGTGTACCTTGTCTTATTGTGATTTGTAGCTCCTGATAATTCGTTGTAATATAAAATAGTCTAATGCTTGACCAGAGATTACATTCAGATTCAACACCTCTCTTGTGTGCATCTGTTTGTCAATTCCTATGCTTTGCCCACCTGCTCGAGAGACCCATTCCACGCAGACACAGGGACCCAGAGGGTCTGCGGCAAAATATCAGTCACAATTTATTGGGAATTTCTGGCTGATCTGACACTGCCAAGATTGTAGCAACCCAACCTTTGGTAAAATTAAGATCAGAGTACATTTGAGTGGAGAAGTTACACAGGTTAAAGTCAAAATTCTTTTTGACATCCAACAAGTGATTGATTAAATTCTGAACTTTAATTAATATACATCAGATTTAAAACTCAGGTGACATCACATGTTAGCAAGAATGTGGAGAAAGAAAAACACTCTTCCATTGCTGGTGGGACTGCAAATTGGTACAACCACTCTAAAAATCAATCTGGAGGTTTTTCAGAAAATTGGAAATAGATCTACCTGAAGACCCAGCTATACCACTATTGGATATATATCTAAAAGATGCCCCCATCATGCCACAGGAGCATATGTTCCACTGTGTTCATAGTAGCCTTATTTGTGACAGCCAGAAGCTGGAAACAACCCAGATGTTCCACAACAGAAGAATGGATACAGAAAGTGTGGTTCATTTACACAATAGAGTATTACTCAGCTATTAAGAATGAGGACATTCTGAGATTTGCAGGCAAATGGATGGAACTAGAAAATATCCTGAGTGGGGGAATTCAGACCCCAAAGGACACGCATTGTATATACTCACTAATAAGTAAATATTAGCCAAAAAATACAGAATACCCAGGATACAATCCATTGTACTCAAGAACGTTAACAAACCAATGGGCCAAAGTGAGCATACCTCAATCCCACTTAGGAGGAAGAAGAAAACAATAATGTGGGGCAGAGGGAGGGAGGAACCTAGTTGGGAGAGGGGACATGGATGTGAAAGTAAGAGCATGATCAGGTATATGGGGTGGGAAACAGGAGTGAAGCCCCAAGGGCCAGCAGAATGAATGGAAACAGGCAATCCTGAGAGGTAGGAGGTATCGAGCTCCTCTAGAATGTGCCAAAGACCTAAGAGGTAAGAGATGCCCAGGACTCAAAGGGAGAGAACTTAGATAAAATGCACACCAGTGGGGAGAGGTAACTTGTAGAGGCTATCTCCACAAGAAAGACAGGACATCAAGTGGAGTGATGGGGTTGCCATTACACAGTCAAAAATTCTGATCCTGAATTGTTCCTGTCTAATAGGTGCCATACCCACTCCAGTGAAGTCTATGTGGCAAGTTCAAAAGCTTGGATGCAGTTCTGAGGCAAAAAGTTTCACAGAATCTTAGTCTCCTGGAGCCTTGGCATCCCATAGCAGGAATGCTACAAAGTTGTCCTTGAGACAGTCAGTGAATGGATCTGTGTGATTTCATTCAGTATTGTTTTATTATAGGTGCCTCCAAGAAATGATTTGTCAAATACTTAAGCTAGATTGAACTTTGCATCCTGGCCTTCACCACTGTCCTAGGCAGTCCTGGAGCCAACACTGAGCTTGGAATTTCATAAGAATGTTACTCATTCACATGAAATGCCTCAGTATTGACAGTAATCAGGCATCTCACAGTTTGCCAGATAGGTGCTAGTAATCTCAGGGCTTGTTCAAAATAGTAAACAGGATCTTCATTACAGTCAGGTATGGCAGACTACATTACATATTAGAAGAAAGTTAGTGAGTTCCTCTGATAAATGGAGATTCCCTACAGACACTTAAAACAGCAGCCAAGTTACTCTCATATGCAAGAATTTACAGTGGCCTAAGAAGAAGGAGGGTTGTGGTTTAAGGAAGAACTACAGTATTCCATTATTCATGAAAAGGTCAGCAAGAGCAGAAACCCCCTGGTACAAGCTTTCCCAAGGCTCAGGGGAATAGCATAAATGGTGACTAGAGTGTGAAATCTTCATCTGACTCCTGTCAATAGTTGACTTTAGATAGGGCTGATCTTATCTCAATTGTAAACACTGCCTAGTTCCTGTTGACCTTTATGATTGCATTTTTTTGTTTTGTGTCAGATAACTTCAATGTATCTTGGCTGATGTGTCACCTAACTTCTTGTTTTCTTCTGTAATATAAGTTTGATGCTAGCTTTGAGAAATTACATTCAGATACAGTGCTCTTTCTGTGTCAGTGTCTGTTTATAACTTTCTGCTGACTCCTTGCTCACCTTAACACTGAAGCCCTGGTTCCCTACAGGTTGAGGGACACATTGAGTTCAGTCCATGGCAAACAGGGACAAAAATCAAGAAGAGACTGAGTGAAAGGAGATCCAGCAAAAGACCCAAATTGGAATCCAGCTCAAGGGAGGCTCCAAGGCCTGCCAATATTACTGATGCTATTGTGTGCTTACAGAAAGGGACCTAGTATGGCTACCCTCAGAGAGGCTTGACAAGCAGCTGAAAGGGTCAGATGCAGAGACTTACACCCAAATAATAGACAGAAGCTGGGGAACCCTGTGGTTGGATTAGGAAAAGGCCGGAAGAAGCTGAGGAGGAGGGCAACCCTATAGGAAAGCCATCAGTCTCAACTAATCTGGATTCCAGAGGTTTCTCAGAGACTGAACCACGAACTATGCCACACCAACTCCAGTGGAGTCTGTGTATCAATGAAAGAAAAACTCCTTGAATGGCTACCGGACCCGAGGTTTGTGCCCTGTGGAGCTGGGCCTCCTGGAGGTCCATGGCAGTACTAGCAAGGAAACTGTGCTGGGTGCTTCGACCTCATTGTCCTTGACCACAGTGCTGGTGTCTGTAGCAAAAATAGATGAGAACCTGATTCGAATTGCCTGCAATGTCATCCCAACAGACATTTTGTCTAAAACAGCACAATTGATTTTGCAGATCTTGCAAAGAGAAAATATGATTTTGGGCGCCATCATTAATTTAATACAACAATTAGATTTAGGCAGTAATAAAATTGTCAGAAGTAAAAGAGAAATTATATAGGACGAAGAAATCCAGAATTTATAGGAATTAGGACTAACAGTGAAGAGGGTGAATTAGCCATTTCTAGTGAAGCTGCGTAGAGGATGGGGGGAAGTACCTAGATATTGTGGCCCTTACAAGTTTAATCCAACAGACACTCCACTTCCCTGGAATTTATGAGAAGAACTTAGATGGATTGTGAAAAATAGGAAGAAAATGAGATATTCAGAATTAAGTCTATGGGAAAGAACAAGAAGAAGTAGGGCTCCTTGGTGTGCCTTAACAGATGAGCAACAGTGGTCCTTGAGATGACAGGTGTACGTTTTCCTATCATTTGGAGATACTTCTAGATGGCCAGGAATAGACATATTTGGGAACAATAGAAAGGAGCAAGAAATATTACAAGTTTAAATTGGGATTGCATGTACTGTTGAATAAGATTATTAGAGTAGTAAATAAAAGGTTATGAGAGCCTTGAGTCAATATGAAAGTTCAATCTGGCAGCAAAACTACAGGCGGGCACCGAGGGGTGATTTAATTTCCTAGTAAGTTATATTTGTTTTAGGTTTAAAGAGGAACTAAGATGTGTGATTTGCCAAGAGAAAATTGTTCCTTCTTGATTATGAATATAATCTGAACCCTAAAGTAAAGATTTTGCAGGAGCTTCATCACTGAGTGCTTGTCTGTTTGTCACACTGATCCTATTCCCAACCTGGTTCCAGTCACCTTGGGTTCCCGACCACTTAGGTGGAATTCCCACTGCCCCGTCCGCGGCACAACTAGGCAAAATAAACTAGCTTATATGAAGCCCCTGACAAATATACAGCAGAGGAGAACCTGGTTTGGCTTCAGTGAAAGAAGAGGTACTTAACCTTTAAGAAACTTGAGGCCTCAAGGAATGGGACATTTGGTGTGATGGTTGGATGAGATGGGGACACCCTGTTGGAGACAAGAGAGGAGTAATGGTATGAGGAACTGTGGGATGGTGGACCAGGAAGTGTATAAAAACTACACTGTAAAAACAGATTAAATACTACTACTTTTACTACTACTACTAATAATAATAATAATAATAATAATAATAATAACAATAATAATAATAATGGAGGAAATCCTTAGCCCAGAAAGAAAAAAATATAGGTAGTATCTCATGGTTAAATATGTACATTAAAAAATCCTCCTTATCAATGTCCTTATTACTAGCTTTAGGATCACATTCTTATACGTTTTTGCTATTTGTGTCACTCAGCAACAATATTATTGTGTCTTTTAGCCTTGTTACTGGCACTACCATGAAAATACCACCTATTGAGCAAAATCTTCTATACCTTGGCATCCTCCTTTTTTTTTTTTAGTGATCTGCTCACTAAATTCCCCAGTGGCTTTCACAGTATAGTCACTTCCCCCAGAGAGGTTAATGATATAGACCACATGACCATGAGATTGGAGAAACACAGTGCTGTTGTTGACCTCCTTTATCATTAACTTACATTCCTGAGTAAAGGGGAGAACTTTCCAGCCATGGAAATTGTTCTAATGCAGATGCATGCATTGCAGGAAAGACTCACGCTGAAATTAAAGTTGAAGAGGGCTTTCAATTATGTGAAACTTGGGAAACTTGAATTTGCTCACTGAAAGATGTCTCTAGCACATTACTTGGGTTTTAAGGGATTGTGTTCTGCAGCATGGCCCTTGCTGTTCTGAACAATGAGGGGGTTATATCATGTCTCAATTCGCTGTGCTCACAGCTCTATCAAGGGAAAAATCCCAAATATCTCCTGTTTCCTCAAATCATGTACATGCCATTCCAGATACCAACACCCATATCAGTACAACTAAAGGAACATGGATCTGGATTTTTTTTCAGTTTCCCAGTAAATTCCAAAAGTAGCCAGATGAAGAACCTATCTTCATGTCAAAAAACCAAAAGACTATATGAGGGAAAATGGAATGTCCAAGATCACATGACCCAGTAGTAGCAAACTTACAGTGTTGAAATATTTCCTAGCAGTCAGCACTTTCTCGAAGTATGTTGAATAACTTTACACCTTCATTAGAACATGTTCATATTCTCTACTAGTAGGAAGAGACTATCCTGTGTTGAAGATCTTGCCCTGGGTACATGTCAAAAAGTAGCAGTACTGGTATGCATAGCAAGGCATTTAGATTCAGTCCTCTTTTGTGAAGACTGAGATTTTCGTGGGATTCTGATGTTGCTAATTACCCAGACACTAAAAGCCAATAATATGTGCATGTCTTCTCTTTTCTCAAGGAACACTTACCATCGACCATGGCTGTAATCATCACAGAAGAGGAAACTGAACTTTGTACAGAGAGGAAGATTTCTCACCCTATGGTCTCCTGATGCCAGATACTCAATGTTTCTCTGGGTAATCATATCTATCTCAAAATGGGCATAGGTATTCTCATTCTACAGAAGGAAAACTAAAGGTTAGGTTCAATGAGTTGTCCAAGGTTTAATGACCATGATATATCACGAGTGCTTTGGCATGTTGTTGTATTGGTTGATACACAGTAGTTTTCCTCTGAGAGATCTGTGATCATCACGGGTTTACAGACGAAGACACTGAGGCTGAAACAAAAACTGTCTTTTATTCCTTACTGTTTCAGAGGTTATTTTCTATGACTTCACATTCATTTACAAAAAGAGAGCTGCTGTTCTCCACAGAAGCCATCCCAGTGACATTGCACTATTTCTACCCTAAGACTCCAATTTCAGGAATTTTCTGCTAGATCCCTGCTCCAGGCAGCTCTGGGCAGAAAGAGGCCTTTGCTCCAGGGGACCTGGATTCCTGCGTATCCTGATTTATTTCTCCATAGCATTTTCAGTACTGAAAACAATTGGCAGCTCTGTTCTGTGGTTGCTGCTCAGAGAATAAGTTATGTAGGAAGAAAAGCATCTGTACTGTGTTACTTTATGAGGCAGAGGTTGTAGTCAACACTTGCCTCTTCATTACCTGGCCACATGTCTGGTCCTTCTATGAACCTCAGGGTCTTCTCTAAGGGAAAATGTGACCACATTTTATAGAACATGCTTATGAAAAAGAAAACATAACAGAGATATGGCATATGGCAATTACTATGTGTTGTTCCTCTGTCTGTCAACATCATGATGAAGAACATCCTTATAACAAATGACAAGGCACATGAAGCTAGGATCACTGGAAACTATGGACTGCATCTTACCTCAGTCACTTGCAGATTGTGGTTTGCTATATTTTACATTTCCTAGAATCTCAGTGTCCTTGTTATGAATTCCTTGTATGAATTCAAGGTGAAACCATTCTCATTGCCTCTCTTCACTGAAGGGTTATGAGAAAATTGGCTTCACCACACCCAATTGGGGCAACTGGAACATCTTTATGTTTATTTACTCTAAAATTCCACAACCCTCCTATAGACAGGACATTTTTATTTTTATGACCAGGGTGGGAGTAGGTCCACTCTGGGCCTATGTGGCTGCTAAACACCACCAACAAACTACTATTTTAGTAGCCAAACATACATACAAATGAAATATTCATGGCCTGCAATCTGAAGTATAGTATCTCTAGCTGCTGCCTTACAGTTTCTAACAGGAAACAGTCTCACATACAATATGGGGTGAGAGCATTGTTGATATTTGTGTGGCTTTCTGATGAATATTGCATATTAGAATCTGAGTCTGAGGAAAATCTTGAAACTTTGGAGGTGATGATGAATAGAAATGGGGTTTGGGTTCATGAAATTCTGATTCAACATCTCTTGTGCATCAGGTGCTTAAATAGAGATGGTGCCTTTTTTGCTTGGACAGAAAGAGGTTGGCCAGGAATGAGAGGTGGACTCCATCACAGATCTTCATAATAACTGGCTTTGTGGTCATGGGCAGGTCTCATACAGGTCTCCCTTCTGTATTGGGCTGGATAGTTTGACTGTCCTTCATGCTTTAAAATTCTCAACATCAGTTTCATGCATGTGGCAGGAAATTCAAAGTGAGTATTTGCCTGCCTTGGTTGGTGATTGAATAAAATCCCCATGGAACTTTCCTCCTGGTAACAAGTAAGCATTGTCTCAAACCTTCAGTGCCTGTGTGAATAGCACTCTGATAGAAAATGCTCTCTGATAGTCCCTTGCTTATTGCCCACATCTAAACCAGGGATAAGATTCCACAGAGAATGTGGACATCTGTGGAATTTTCTGTGTGCTGTGAATGAACTGGAAATGAGAAAAAAACTCCCTGCTCTGGATCTTTCTGGTGTGAAGTACGTCTTATCTTGGGAAGGAGGAGTCATACAACTTGGGTAAAATGTTCCTGCTTGACAGCTACCCGCTGTCTCGATAGATATGTAGAGTTGTACCTGGGACATCTAAGCCCCAGGGTATTTGGGAAGAAAGAGAAGACTTGATCAGATATGAAAGTACACTTTGGAGTCCGTAGGCCTGGTCTGTCCCTCTCAATGAATAGGAGAGTCATCGCTTTCATGGGTTTTCTACAGCCACTAATTTGAGATGGTTTGAGAAATATAAGTTCAGTGGGGCAGACAAACAAATGTATGAATTTACACCTGATTCCCAGAAGGGGAAACCTCTAACACATAGCATATCCTCTATTCTTCTCAGGTTTCTTGGTCAGATATGGGCTAAAGTGAACTTATGTATATTAGGGTCCCTTCTACATGGGTGTATTAATTGTTGTTCACAGAGTATTGGACACTGTTTCAACCTGTAGGAGAAATCATGGATGAAAAAAAAAAAAAAAAACGTAGTACTTACCAAGGACTAACAACTCAGTGCCGCCTCCAGACTGAATCTCAATGTCAGACTCTGATGGTCCTTTCTGGAACTTCACACAGTAGTAGGTATCAGCATCAGCAAAAGTGACATCACTGATGCGGATAGAAAAGTCCAGGTTTCTTCTCTTTGTAGCATCTGAAACATTTGTTATTCTGGGGAAGTGTTCTCCTGTGTAAGAATATATCAAGTTTCTCCTGTGTCCTACACCTCGGTACCACCTCATGGGCCCCACAGGGATGAGGGATGTCACTGTGCAGTTCAGAGTAGCCAACCCTCCAGCACGAACAGAAACTGATTTCTCAGGCTGGATCACCTTCAACTCTTTTCCAGCGGCTCCTACAGAAAACAACAGTTAGTGCTCATCCTGATGGAAAGCCACAAGCTCCTCAATTTTGTGATAAAACAAAAACAAAAACATGTTACTCACTAGAGCTCAGCAAGTTCCTGAACATAGTTCCTGGTTGGGCATTTCA
Source organism: Mus musculus (assembly GCF_000001635.26). Classification (NCBI taxonomy): domain Eukaryota; kingdom Metazoa; phylum Chordata; class Mammalia; order Rodentia; family Muridae; genus Mus; species Mus musculus. The sequence continues at coordinate 15,963,813 of NC_000069.6, forward strand.
AGACAAGAATATAGTACAGACAAAGAAATTGAATAACAGAGATACTTGAAACTTGGCAGGATTCTGACTGCAGCCCTAATTTTTTTTGGAATTATCTTACTCGCGTTCGCAACCGACCAGGAAAGACGCAACAAACCAGAATCTTCTGCGGCAAAGCTTTATTGCTTACTCAGGAGCAAGAGAGGAAGAGCGTGGCAGAGAGAGGCAGAGAGGAAGAGAGAGAGAGATGCAGAGAGAGAGGCAGAGAGAGGGGCAGAGAGAGAGAGAGAGAGGCAGAGAGCAGAGGAAGAGAGCAGAGAAAAAGACGAAGAGAAAGAAATGAAGAGACGAAGAGAGGGACGAAGAGACGAAGAGGGGGAGAGAGGGAGTGCCAGAACCCCGTCCCTTTTTTTTTTCCATTTTTTATTAGGTATTTAGCTCATTTACATTTCCAATGCTATACCAAAAGTCTCCCATATCCAACCACCCCCACTCCCCTGCCCACCCACTCACCCTTTTTGGCCCTGGTGTTCCCCTGTACTGGGGCATATAAAGTTTGCAAGTCCAATGGGCCTCTCTTTCCAGTGATGGCCGACTAGGCCATCTTTTGATATATATGCAGCTAGAGTCAAGAGCTCCGGGGTACTGGTTAGTTCATAATGTTGTTCCACCTATAGGGTTGAAGATCCCTTTAGCTCCTTGGGTTCTTTCTCTAGCTCCTCCATTGGGAGCCCTATGATCCATCCATTAGCTGACTGTGAGCATCCACTTCTGTGTTTGCTAGGCCCCGGCATAGTCTCACAAGAGACAGCTACATCTGGGTCCTTTCGATAAAATCTTGCTAGTGTATGCAATGGTGTCAGCATTTGGATGCTGATTATGGGGTAGATCCCTGGATATGGCAGTCTCTACATGGTCCATCCTTTCATCTCAGCCCCAAACTTTGTCTCTGTAACTCCTTCCATGGGTGTTTTGTTCCCAAATCTAAGGAGGGGCATAGTGTCCACACTTCAGTCTTCATTCTTCTTGACTTTCATGTGTTTAGCAAATTATATCTTATATCTTGGGTATCCTAGGTTTGGGGCTAATATCCACTTATCAGTGAGTACATATTGTGTGAGTTTCTTTGTGAATGTGTTACCTCACTCAGGATGATGCCCTCCAGGTCCATCCATTTGGCTAGGAATTTCATAAATTCATTCTTTTTAATAGCTGAGTAGTACTCCATTGTGTAGATGTACCACATTTTCTGTATCCATTCCTCTGTTGAGGGGCATCTAGGTTCTTTCCAGCTTCTGGCTATTATAAATAAGGCCGCTATGAACATAGTGGAGCATGTGTCCTTCTTACCAGTTGGGGCATCTTCTGGATATATGCCCAGGAGAGGTATTGCTGGATCCTCCGGTAGTACTATGTCCAATTTTCTGAGGAACCGCCAGACTGATTTCCAGAGTGGTTGTACAAGCCTGCACTCCCACCAACAATGGAGGAGTGTTCCTCTTTCTCCACATCCACGCCAGCATCTGCTGTCACCTGAATTTTTGATCTTAGCCATTCTGACTGGTGTGAAGTGGAATCTCAGGGTTGTTTTGATTTGCATTTCCCTGATGATTAAGGATGTTGAACATTTTTTCAGGTGCTTCTCTGCCATTCGGTATTCCTCAGGTGAGAATTCTTTGTTCAGTTCTGAGCCCCATTTTTTAATGGGGTTATTTGATTTTCTGAAGTCCACCTTCTTGAGTTCTTTATATATGTTGGATATAAGTCCCCTATCTGATTTAGGATAGGTAAAGATCCTTTCCCAATCTGTTGGTGGTCTTTTTGTCTTATTGACGGTGTCCTTTGCCTTGCAGAAACTTAGGAGTTTCATTAGGTCCCATTTGTCAATTCTCGATCTTACAGCACAAGCCATTGCTGTTCTGTTCAGGAATTTTTCCCCTGTACCCATATCTTCAAGGCTTTACCCCACTTTCTCCTCTATAAGTTTCAGTGTCTCTGGTTTTATGTGAAGTTCCTTGATCCACTTAGATTTGACCTTAGTACAAGGAGAAAAGTATGGATCGATTCGTATTCTTCTACACGATAACAACCAGTTGTGCCAGCACCAATTGTTGAAAATGCTGTCTTTCTTCCACTGGATGGTTTTAGCTCCCTTGTTGAAGATCAAGTGACCATAGGTGTGTGGGTTCATTTCTGGGTCTTCAATTCTATTCCATTGGTCTATTTGTCTGTCTCTATACCAGTACCATGCAGTTTTTATCACAATTGCTCTGTAGTAAAGCTTTAGGTCTGGCATGGTGATTCCGCCAGAAGTTCTTTTATCCTTGAGAAGACTTTTTGCTATCCTAGGTTTTTTGTTATTCCAGACAAATTTGCAAATTGCTCCTTCCAATTCGTTGAAGAATTGAGTTGGAATTTTGATGGGGATTGCATTGAATCTGTAGATTGCTTTTGGCAAGATAGCCATTTTTACAATGTTGATCCTGCCAATCCATGAGCATGGGAGATCTTTCCATCTTTTGAGATCTTCCTTAATTTCTTTCTTCAGAGATTTGAAGTTTTTATCATACAGATCTTTCACTTCCTTAGTTAGAGTCACGCCGAGATATTTTATATTATTTGTGACTATTGAGAAGGGTGTTATTTCCCTAATTTCTTTCTCAGCCTGCTTATTCTTTGTATAGAGAAAGGCCATTGACTTGTTTGAGTTTATTTTATATCCAGCTACTTCACCGAAGGTGGTTATCAGGTTTAGGAGTTCTCTGGTAGAATTTTTAGGGTCACTTATATATACTATCATATCATCTGCAAAAAGTGATATTTTGACTTCCTCTTTTCCAATTTGTATCCCCTTGATCTCCTTTTGTTGTCGAATTGCTCTGGCTAATACTTCAAGTACTATGTTGAAAAGGTAGGGAGAAAGTGGGCAGCCTTGTCTAGTCCCTGATTTTAGTGGGATTGCTTCCAGCTTCTCTCCATTTACTTTGATGTTGGCTACTGGTTTGCTGTAGATTGCTTTTATCATGTTTAGGTATGGGCCTTGAATTCCTGATCTTTCCAAAACTTTTATCATGAATGGGTGTTGGATCTTGTCAAATGCTTTTTCTGCATCTAACGAGATGATCATGTGGTTTTTGTCTTTGAGTTTGTTTATATAATGGATTACATTGATGGATTTTCGTATATTAAACCATCCCTGCATCCCTGGAATAAAACCTACTTGGTCAGGATGGATGATTGCTTTAATGTGTTCTTGGATTCGGTTAGCGAGAATTTTATTGAGGATTTTTGCATCGATATTCATAAGAGAAATTGGTCTGAAGTTCTCTATCTTTGTTGGGTCTTTCTGTGGTTTAGGTATCAGAGTAATTGTGGCTTCATAGAATGAGTTGGGTAGAGTTCCATCTACTTCTATTTTGTGGAATAGTTTATGCAGAACTGGAATTAGATCTTATTTGAAGGTCTGGTAGAACTCTGCACTAAACCTATCTGGTCCTGGGCTTTCCTTCCAAGTGGGCACTCGGGAGTCAGAGGCAGGCAGATTTCTGAGTTCGAGGCCAGCCTGGTCTACAGAGTGAGTTCCAGGACAGCCAGGGTTTTACAGAGAAACCCTGTCTCGAAAAACAAAACAAATCAAAACAAACAAACAAACAAAAAACCCACAAGTAGTTGGGGGATAGGGGACTTTCCGTATAGCATTTGAAATGCAAATGAAGAAAATACCTAATAAAAATTGGAAAAAGAAAAAAAAAACACATTAGGATATAGTGTTTCTCTTTTCCAAGCCTGGAGTGGCTCCCATTATCCTGGATTGAAAGCTCTGTCCATGAGCAGGGCAGGAGGCTCTGTGGCAAAGATTATTTCCTTAGCATATGCTGGGGCCATCAGTGAAATCCTTCCAGAATGCTGGGCCATATGACTCACTCTCACATTTTCTTTTTATCTTTTTATCTCTGTATCTTTTTTATCAAATTTCCTCTTCTTAGTGATGCTCACTTACCCCTCCCTGTTTTCAATATCTAAGTCACCAAAAGAGACTGCTTATTTCTTTAGATAATAGGACATATTTGGCATATATATTTTAAAGTACACACTTCATCCTTTATCTTAATTTTTATTTTCCTTAATAGACTTTAATATATGCATGTGTGACTCTGCCTCTACTTTTATTCTCCAGTGCCACACGTGTTCACAGAACAACCTCTAGCTTCAAGTGAGTATCCAAAGAATATCTGATTTGTTCAGTGTGATATCTTCCTATCTCGTTGAAATCCATTTTAACTTGACAATCTATGGCATAGAAACCAAGTTATTCATGAAAAATATGTTTTCAAGAAAAGCTGTTTGCATATAAGTATGAAGAGCCCCGAAAAGAAAATCATTGACCCTGTCCTCATTTCACACTAAAGATCTTGGGATAGATTGAAGTTTCTGGGAAGAGTAGTTGCTAATTCCATGACTTCAGTCAGACATCCTGAATCCAATCTTCAGCTTTACACATTGCAATTAGTGTTTGTACTTCTGATTCTTTTTCTGTATTTGTGTTCAGTTTGACAAGATCATTAACTGGAGATGTTGGTCCATATGATATGGGAGTACTTCCCATAGTATCTTGGACATGGTGAGTGTCATAACTTTAAAATGTAACTTCTCAGTTGGTTTGCTTAGTCATGATACCTTCACCTGACATTGGATGATCTGCACGGAGACATAGAGCTAGGTACAGCTCTCTCTAGGTTTACATAGGGATGGGGATGTGGATATAATTATTTCTTGATGAAGTAGGTGTTAACTGATTTGAAAAATATCTGGGAACAGGAATTCAAGTGAATTGACATTTTCTCTGGCTCATTGTTTCAGAGTTAAGCATTCTGATAATTGACTGTTTCCATTGGTCGCAGCTTAGACAGAGTCTCATCATAATGATGGTATGTGATAGAGCTATGTTACACATCTCATAGTGGCAGAAATCACTGAGTGGCAAGCAGTGATGTGGCTTACATGTCCAATTCAAAAGCATGCTACTTTTACCTTCTATTCTCTTAGACCTTACATTCTAAATACTCAATCATCTTTCAAACTGGTGCCATTATCTGTTGAACAGGTTTTAACACTTAAAGATTTTGATATATTTGAGACTCAAAGCATATTATTTGTGTTAAGCAACTTCCCAAGAAGGAAGCAAATTTCTAAAATAACTCAACTGATAAATGTAGAAATTGTGCTACATATCACAGCTTAGAATTTTTAATTTCTGACAGTCCTGTTGCATTGGGGCCTAGAAGAAGAGAGATACTTGTGGCAGAGAGGCACCAGTCAAGCAAAGCAAAGCTGGAACATAGTCCATAAAAAGAACACATCAGCAATACACAATCTTCCTCACAGAGATATGGCTCCTCTGATAGGTATAGTCTTTGCTCAGGTAAGATATAGACAGAGAAAATTGTATTTAAATATTTAGGAACATATACATAAGTATGAGCTTGTGTGTGTGTATGTGAGAGAGAGAGAGAGAGACAGACAGAGAGAGAGAGAGCAGACAGACAAACAGACAGACAGGCAGAGACAGACAGAAACAGAGAGACAGAGACTTAAAAAAGTAAAGAGAAAGCATGTATTTTGAAAAGAAGATGAAGGAAATTATGTAATTATTAGTTTCAGAAACTATAAAAAAAACCTGAAAGCATCAGGAAGTGCAAAAAATTATCATTAAAACTTGTCATTTTCTGCAGTCTCAGGTCCAGTGAGAGTGCAATGAGGACAATGAGGACATTTTAGAAGCCCTTAAAGAGAAAATACAAAACTTCCTTAAAGAATTACAGGAAAAAACAACCAGGCAGGTGAAGGAATTGAACAAAACCATCCAGGATCTAAAAACGGAAATATAAACAATAAAGGAATCACAAAGTGAAACAACCCTGGAGATAGAAAACCTAGGAAAGACATTCAGAGTTAGATTCAAGCATCACCAACAGAATACAATAGAGAGAAGAGGGGATCCCAGGGGCAGAAGATAACATAGAAAACATTGACACAACAAAGAAAACACAAAATGCAAAAAGTTCATAATTCGAAACATCCAGGAAATCCAGGGCACAATGAGAAGATAAAACCTGAGGATAATAGGTATAGAAAAGAACAAAGATTCCCATCTTAAAGAGCCAGTAAATATCTTCAACAAAAATATAGAAGAAAACTTCCCTAACCTAAAAAAAGAGATGCCCATAAACATACAAGAAGCCTACAGAACTCCAAATAGGACCAGAAAAGAAATTCCTCCCATCACATAACAGTCAAAACACCAAATGCACAAAACAAAGAAAGAATATTAAAAGCAGTAAGGGAAAAAGGTCAAGTAACACATAAGGGCAGACCATCAGAATTACACCAGACTTCTCACCAAAGACTCTAAAAGCCAGAAGAGCCTTGGCAGATTTCATACAGACCCTCAGTGAACACAAATGCCAGCCCAGGCTACTATACCCAACAATACATCTCAATTACAATAGATGGAAAAACCAAGATATTCAGAGACAAAAACAAATTGACAAAATCTCTCTCCACAAATCCAGCACTACAAAAGATAATAGATGGAAAATGTCAACAGAAGGAGGGAAACTACACCCTGGAAAAAGCAAGAAACTAATCTTTCAACAAATCCCCAAAAAGATAGCCACATAAATATAAAAATAACATCAAAAGTAAAAGGAAGCATCAATCACTTTTCCTTAATATCTCTTAACATCAATTTACTCAATTCCCCAATAAAAGGACATACAATAGGAGCCTGATATAGCTGTCTCCTGAGAGGCTCTGCTAGTGCCTGACAAATACACAAGTGGATTCTCACAGCTATCCATTGGACAGAGCACAAGGTCCCCTAAGAAGGTGCTAGAGAAGGAACCCAAGGAGCTAAAGGGTTTGCAGCACCCTAGGAGGAACAACAATATGAACTAACTAGTACCCCAGAGTTTCCTAGAACTAAACCACCAACCAAAGAAAATACATGGAGGGACTCATGGCTCTAGTTGCATAGGTAGCAGAGGATATCCTAGTCGGTCATCAGTGGGAGGCGAGGCCTCTGGTCCTGTGAAGGTTCTATGCCCCAGTATAGGGGAATGCCTGGGCCAGGAAGCAAGAGTGGGTGGGTTGGTGAGCAGAAGGAGGGATAGGGGGTTTTCAGATGGGGAAACTAGGAACAAGGCTAACATTTGAAATGCAAATAAAGAAAATATCTAATAAAAAATACGGAAGATTGTTTTGGATAGCCCTGGAGCTAATTATATTTGGTGGTAATTGCATTCTCCTGTGAGTGGCTGTGAACAAGGAATGAGTCAGCACTCAGATGATTTCCTGTAAACCTTCTTCCTACCTTAATTTATAAAATAAAGGAGAGCTGATGATTGGGTAGATAAAGGGAAGGTGGAGCAGAAGGTTGGAAGAGAGAAGGGAAAAGAAAGGGAAGGGAAGGGAAGGGAAGGGAAGGGAAGGGAAGGGAAGGGAAGGGAAGGGAAGGGAAGGGAAGGGAGGGGGGGAGGGGAGGGGAGGGGAGGAGAGGAGAGGAGAGGAGAGGAGAGGAGAGGAGAGGAGAGGAGAGGAGAGGAGAGGAGAGGAGAGGAGAGGAGAGGAGAGGAGAGGAGAGGAGGAGAGTGGAGGGGAGGGGAGGAGAGGAGAGGAGAAAAGGAGAGTGGAGGGGAGGGGAGTGGAGGGGAGGGGAGGGGAGAGGAAAAGGAAGGGAAAATACAAGTGTGAATCAATTGTTTTAAAAATGGTATAATAAAGTCTGCAGGAGACGCATATTCTGTCTAACATAGGCTCCACAGGAATTTTGGGTTAATATCCTGACATGACAAATTAGAAAGGCCTAAATAGGCTAAAATGTATGTGATTTTGAGTATTTTGGTTGTTTTAATGTTCCTCTGGGACAGAGGGCAAGCTACAGAAGAATATGTTGATTTGGGGAAAAGATTTTCTCTTTGTGTTTTTGAAAAAGATGATTAATGTATTTACATCTTCCAGAATTATATGGATCAGATTTGACAGGGGGAGACCCCCCTGAAGAAATAGATTTCATAAAATCATACAAAAAGGTTATCTTGATGATACTAAAATTTTGTTTGGAGATTAAAATATTACATAATATACAGCCTTGGTGAATTTCATTGTCCGGCATGCTGAACTGACCTGCCTGAACTCCTGATGTCTTGATTTTTCATTTAGATCCAGTCAGGACAGAGACATCAGAGACTAATACAATCATTGGTATGGCCTTCTTAAGGCCAACCACCTCCCCCATTTTTCTACCCTTTCCCTACCTTCAAAATCTCTCAACACCCATATTCACCAAGAAGAAGTTATGAAGAGTCATCGTCCTAGTTCCCTAGTCTTTGGACCTAAGGATGATTATTATAGGTTGTCTTTGATACTAAAATTTTAAAGTACAGGTCTTAAACCCAGACCTTCTATTACTGTTATTATAAACAGATCTGAGACGTTTAAGCCTGTGAGTTAAGGTCCAAGTAGAAAATTCATGGCTCTGAGTTTATTGTTAGGTTGTTTTCAGTTATTTTAATTAGAAATGAAGGAGAGTAGTTGACAGAGAACAATCTAGATTACTTTATATAGATAGATGATTTTCAAAAACGTCAGAAGTCTACAGGATGTGACATTTAATTATGATTTGTTCACTTGTTATTGAGACTAGTCTATTCCTGACAGCTTTCCCTGTTTTGGATTCAAAGAAGAAACTGAGCATCTTTGAATTATCCCAGTTGTGGCTAAAAAACCAGTAGGCAAGAATTGCCTCATTTCAGCTACAGACAAAATACTGTCCAAAGAAAGAACACAATGACAGGTTAGGACAGCTTGATTCTTCTGAGACAGAGTAGGCTAGTCCTTAATATTGCTGTTTCTCTAAGTCTGTCAGAAGACCCTGGCCAGTAGGCTAAAGAGCGATGCTCCAACATGTTGAAGTAAGGGACAGTCCAGGTGATCACCAGTGTCTATGGATTGGCTAATTTTTCGAAGCTGTTTTAAGCTTCCTATATATTTTTAGTTAATATCAGTCATTCTTGGATTTCTGATAGGTTACAAAAACTACAGTCTTCTAGCCAACACAAGCTTTTTACTTTGAGAGGAACAGTTTTGAGAGGATGGTTTTCAGATGACAATCAATCTAAAGCCAAGACATATTGAGATGTAGAATTATAAGTCTTTTAAGTAAGGGTAAAGAAGAGAGGTTCTGTTTAACTAACGAAGATGATGGACTGGTTGTTAGGTCTCTTGTACTTTATAAATCACATAATAATAATAGTTATGTTCAACTATATCTGAGATAAAATGGTCTTCTAATTAGACAGAAAGAAGGAAATGTTGTGGATAGCCCGGGGCTAATTATATTTTATGGTAATCCATTCCCCTGGCTTTGAACAGGGAGTGAGTCATCACTTAGGTGATTTCCTGTAAACCTACTTCCCACCTAAAGTTTCAAACTAAAGGAGAGCTGATGATTGGGCAGATATAGGGAATGTGGAACAGAAGATTGGGAGAGAGAAGAAGGAGAAAATCAAAGAGGGAGAGGATGCAGAGGAGGAAGAAGAAGAAAAGCAGAGAAAAAGCATATGGCCCAGAGAAACTGCAAGTTCTAAGGGGTCTCATAGATATGGAAGATGGTAGTGTAGCAGTAGACCTGCCCATTCTAGGCACAAATTCATACTAATTGAGTCATGTTTTCATTGCCGTGGCATATTTGGGTTGGAGATTTACTGCAACAGAAGATGATAAAGCTGACATAGAATAATACACTGGAAATATAAACAAGACCCAGCATTTTGCAGCAAATGCACCTCAGTGGCAAGGACAGACACTACCTCAGAGTAAAGGCCTGGAAAACAATTTTCTAAGCAAATGGTCCCAAGAAACAAGCTGGAGTACCCATTCTAATTGAATAAAATCAACTTTCAATCAAAAGTTATCAAAAATAAATAAGGAAGGACACTTCATACTCATCAAAGGAAAAATCTAATAAGAGCTACTCTCAATTCTGAACGTCTATGAAATGAAAGGACACCCACATTCATAAAAGAAACTTTACTAAAGCTTAAAGCAGACATTACACCTCAGACAATAATAGTGAGAGACTTCAAAATCACCCTCTCATCAATGGACAAATCATGGAAACACAAAGTAAACAGAGACAAATTGAAACTATCAAAAGTTATGAACAAAATGGATTTAACAGATATCTATAGAACATTTCATCCTAAAACAAAAGAATATACTTTCTCAGGACCTCATGGCACCTTCTCCAAAATTGACCATATAATGGTTCACAAAATAGGCCTCAACAGATACAAGAAGATTAAAGTAATGCCAAGCAATCTACCATGGACTAATGCTGGTCTTCAATAGAAACAAAACAACAGAAATCCCTCATAGACATGGAAGCTGAACAATGTCCCAATCAATGATAACTTGGTCAAGGAAGAAATGAAGAAAGAAATTAAAGACTGTAGAATTTAATGAATATGAAGGCACAAAATACTCAAACTTATGGGACACAATGAAAGCAGTGCTAAGAAGAAAACTCATAGCTCTGACTGCCTCCAAAAAGAAACTAGAGAGAGCATACACTAGCAGCTTTACAGCAAATTTGCAAGCTCTAGATCAAAAAGAAGCAAATACACCCAAGAGGAGTAGAATCCAGGCAATAATCAAACTCAGTGCTGAAATCAACCAAGTAGAAACAAACAAACAAACAAACAAAAACTATACACAAAGTAAAAAAAAAAAACAAAGAAAAAACAAACAACAACAAAAAAAAAAAAACAAGAGCTGGTTCTTTGAGAAAATCAACAAGAATGATATACTCTTATCCAGACTAACCAAAGGATAAAGAGACGGTATACAAATTAATGAATCAGAAATGAAAAGGGAGATATAACAACAGATACTGAGGAAATTCAAAACATCATCAGATCCTACTACAAAAGCCTACATTCAACAAAACTGGAAAATCTGGATGAAATGAATAATTTTCTAGACAGATACCAAATACCAAAGTAAAATCAGGATCACATAAATTATCTGAACAGTTCCTTGACCCCTAAAGAAATATAAACAGTCACTAATAGTCTCCCAATGAAAGAAATCCCAGGACCAGATGGGTTTACTGCAGAATTCTATTAGACATTCAGAGAAGAACTAATAGCAATACTCTTCAAATTAGAAACAGAAGAAACCATACCCCTTTCATTCTATGAAGTCACAGTTACACTGCGTATTCTCCCTTGGAGATGAAACAGTTTCTGTCTAATCAGGAAATTGTCACAATTTCCTTTCATAGAGAACTTTATAAGGGATTTTTTTCTACTTCTGTCATGTTTAATGTTCCAAATAGATTTTAAAAACTGTTTGAGTGCATATTACTTTTAGCTTCAGAAGATATCATGTATATTTAAGAGACATTTAATTATTATAAATTATTTTGATGACTTAAAAATGTCAATACTGAGTTGTATATTTTAAAATAAATTTTATTCATTTAATTTTTTAAAAATCTGCCTAAAGAAAACAACCTAATTAATAAATGGATACATATTCAACCCACAGATGTCCAAAGAGGAAAGACAAATGGCTGAGAAATACTTAAAATTGCTCAACACCTTTAGTCATCAAGGAACTACTCAAAACTACTTTGAAATTTAATCTTAAATAGCCGAAATCAATACAACATGTGTCAGATCACACTGGCAAGAAGGATGGTAAGGGTATATGGTAAGTATATTGCTGGTAGGTGTGGAAACTTCTACAGCTGTTATGGAAACCAGTATGGCAGTTCCTTATGTAGCTGGGGATATATCTACCTCAAGATACAGCTCCAACACTCTTGGGCATATACCCAAAGGATGCTTTATTCTACCACAGAGGCACTTGGTAAACCATCTTCCTTGCTGCTCTATTCACAGTAGCCATAAATTTGAAACAGCCTAAATGTCTATCAACAAATGAATGGATAAAGGAATGTATGGAACATATTACTAAGCTGATTAAAAGGAGGAAATCATGAAATTCATAGTTTAATGGATAGAGCTAGAAAAGCCATCCTGAGTGAAGTAACACAGACTGTTAAAGAAAAACATGGTATGCATTAGTTTATATGTTGAGGTAAGTTAAGTTTTTTATAAGTAAGCTATAATTCTTATTATAATCCTTAGTTAGAGTGTAAGGGGTTACTAAAGAACAGGGAAGGGTCTCTTTAGGGAGGGTAAATAGAATAGATAGTTATTGATGGACAGAGATTGGTGGACTGGAAAGGGAGGGTCAAACAGGTTGGATAAAGGAACATGTGGTAAGGAATGAAATATGGAGGAGCTCCTAAAACTAAGAGCGCCTCAGTTGAGAAAATATCTCAGTAAGATCAAGCTATAGTCAGGACTATAGGATATGTTTGTAATCAGTGATTGATATGGGAGGGCCTAGCCCAATGTGGATGGGGCCACCCTTGGTCTGGTGATTCTGGCTTCTATAAGGAATCAGGCTGAGCAAGTTATGGGAAGCAATCCAGGAAGCAACACCCCTCCATGACCTCTTCATCAGCTCCTACCTGCAGGTTCCTTCTATGCTTAAGATCTTGTCCTGAAAAAATAGCTCTGCAATAACATTTTAACATAATAAAATAATTGAAAAAAGGCATTAGAAGGTAGAAAGACTTCCCATCATTACAGAATTTTGCCAAAAGCAATGTACCAATATAATAAAATCACAATGAACATTTCTACAGATATATACAGGAAGAATTATATGGAAGCACCAAAGCTCATAGATAACTAAAGAAATTTTAAGGAGAATTTTAAATTTTAAAAGAATACTGCTGGAAGTACTACATACTTCATTTTGAGCACTGCAAAGACAGTAACACAAACATTGTGAACATGTGACTTGTAAACAGGCACATGAACAAACAGAATAGAGCACCCAGAAACCATTTGAAATCCATGAGACTACAGCCACTTGATTTTTGACAAATTAAAAACACATATAGAGGAAAACAATAGCACTTTTAAAAAATAGTGCTGGGAAAATTGAATATTTGCATATATAAGAATAAAACTTGACCTTTATCTCTTATTCAAAACTTATCTCAAATATTATAATATTAAGCCCCAAAACTTGGAAACTTCTATAGGATAAAGAGAGTACAATTCAAGATATAGACATATGTAAGGACTTTCTGAATAGAACTCCAGTCATTCAAAAAACAAGGCTGACAATAAACCAATTGGACCTTACAAAAACAAAACAAAAACAAAAACACCCTAAAAACTAAAAAAACAAACAAACAAACAAACAAAAAACCCAGAATGTACAGTTTTCAAAGAACTAATTAAGAACACAAACAACCTAATTTAAAAGTGCTCTAGAGAACCAAATGAATAGTTTTCAAGAGGAGAAACATATGATTTTGCCTTAGCCCTATATCCCCCAAGAAGCTCCTTAGGGGTAGCAGGTAAGAAGGCAGATCCCAAAAATGAGAACCAAGTGAGAAGGAGAAACAGATTCATTTAATGAACTAATGATGGATACGTATATATCCTCCACCCTCTTGGTCCACATCTTTCAGTGAGCAAATTCACGTTTCCTATGGTTCAAATAATTGAAAGCCCTCTTCAACTTTAATCTCAGGGTGAGTCTTTCCTATAATGCATGCACCTGCATTAGAACAATTTCCCAGGCCAGAAATTTCTCCGCTTTACTTAGGAATGTAAGTTAATGATACAGAAGATCAACAACAGCACTGTGTTTCTCCAAACTCATGGTCATGTGCTCTATATCATTAACCTCTCTGATGGAAGTGACTATACTGTGAAAGCTACTGGGGAACTTAATGAGCAGATCACTAAGAAAAAGGAAGATGTCAAGGTATAGAAGATTTTGCTCCATAGGTGGTATTTTCATGGTAGTGCCAGTAACAAGGCAGAAACACACAACAATATTGTTGCTGAGTGACACAACTAGCAAAAAATATAAGAATGTGATCCTAAAACTAGTAATAAGGACATTGATAAGGAGGATTTTTTAATGTACATATTTAACCATGAGATTCTACCTATATTTTTTTCTTTCTGGGCTAAGAATTTCTTCCATTATTAGTATTAATAGTACTAGTAGTAGTAAGAGTAAGAGTAGTAGTATTTAATCTGTTTTTATAGTGTAGTTGGTATACACTTCCTGGTCCAACATCCCACAGTTCCTCATACCATTACTCCTGTCCTGTCTCCAACAGGGTGTCCCCACCTCAAAGCACCATCACACAAGATCTCCCATCTTTGAGGCCTCAAATTTCTCAAGGGTTAAGTGCCTCTTCTTTCACTGAAGCCAAACCAGGTTCTCCTCTGCTGTATATGTGTGTGGGGCTTCATATCAGCTAGTGTATTTTGCCTAGTTATGCCGCCGACCGCACAGTGGGAATTCCACCTAAGTGGTCAGGAACCCAAGGGGACTATAACCAGGTTGGGAATAGGATCGGTGTGACAGACAGACAAGCACTCGGTGGTGAAGCTCCTGCAAAATCTTTACTTTAGGGTTCAGATTATATTCGCAATCAAGAAGGAACAATTTTCTCTTGGCAAATCACACATCTTAGTTCTCTTTTAAGTCTAACACAGGGGCTGGTGAGATGGCTCAGTGGGTAAGAGCACCCGACTGCTCTTCCGAAGGTCCGGAGTTCAAATCCCAGCAACCACATGGTGGCTCACAACCATCTGTAACAAGATCTGACGCCCTCTTCTGGAGTGTCTGAAGACAGCTACAGTGTACTTACATATAATAAATAAATAAATCTTTAAAAAAAAAACCAAAAAAAAAAAAAAAAGTCTAACACAAATATAGCTTACTAGGAAATTTGGGCTGGAAGTTGATTTTATTAGATATTAGAATGGCTACTCCAGCTTGTTTCTTCAGACCATTTGCTTGCAAAATTGTTTTCCAGCCTTTCATTCTGAGGTAGTGTCTGTCTTTTTCCCTGAGATGGATTTCCTGTAAGCAGCAAAATGTTGGGTCCTGTTTGTGTAACCAGTCTGTTAGTCTATGTCTTTTTATTGGGAAACTGGGTCCATTGATATTAAGAGATATTAAGGAAAAGTAATTGTTACTTCCTATCATTTTTGTTGTTAGAGTTGGGATTCTGTTCTTGTGGCTGTCTTATTTTAGGTTTGTTGAAAGATTACTTTCTTGCTTTTTCTAGGGCATGGTTTCCATCCTTGTATTTTTTTTTCTATTATCATCCTTTGAAGGGTTGGATTCGTGGAACGATAATGTATGAATTTGGTTTTCTCATGGAATACTTTGGTTTCTCCATCTATGATAATTGAGAGTTTGGCCAGGTATAGTAGCCTGGACTGGCATTTGTGTTCTCTTAGTGTTTGTATAACATCTGTCCAGGATCTTCTGGCTTTCATAGTCTCTGGTGAAAAATCTGGTGTAATTCTGATAGGCCTTCCTTTATGTTACTTGACCTTTTTCCCTTACTGCTTTTAATATTCTGTCTTTACTTAGTGCATTTGTTGTTCTGATTATGTGTCGGGAGGAATTTCTTTTCTGGTCCAGTCTATTTTGAGTTCTTTAGGCTTCTTGTATGTTCATGGGCATCTCTTTCTTTAGGTTTGGGAAGTTTTCTTCTATAATTTTGTTGAAGATATTTGCTGGCCGTTTAAGTTGAAAATCTTCATTTTCATCTACTCCTATTATCCGTAGGTTTGGTCTTCTCATTTTTTCCTGGATTTCCTGGATGTTTTGGGTTAGGATCTTTTTGCATTTTGCATTTTCTTTGATTGTTGTGTCCTGTATTCTTTTATTCTGTTGTTCTATGGTTCCAGATTTCTTTCCTAGAGTTTCTCTCTCCAGCGTTGCCTCACTTTGTTTTTTTTTTTTTTAATTGTGTCTACTTCCCTTTTTAGGTCTAGTATGGTAGTATGGTTTGGTTTATTTCCATCACCTGTTTGGTTGTGTTTTCCTGTTTTTCTTTAAGGACTTGTAACTCTTTAGCAGTGTTCTCCTGTATGTCTTTAAGTGAGTTATTAAAGTCCTTCTTGATGTCTTCTACCATCTTCATGAGATATGCCTTTAAATCTGGGTTTAGCTTTTCTGGTGTGTTGGGGTTCCCAGGACTGGCTGAGGTGGGAGTGCTGGTTTTTGATGAAGGTGATTGGTCTTGGTTTCTATTAGTAAGATTCTTATGTCTGCCTTTGCCATCTGGTAATCTCTTAAGTCAGTTGTTATAATTGTCTCTCGTTAGAGCTTGTTCCTCTCCTGATGCTGTTATTCTCTACCAACAGACCTGGGAGACTAGCTCTCTCCTGAGTTTCAGTGGTCAGAGCACTCTATGCAAGCAAGCTCTCCTCTTTCAGGGAAGGTGCACAGATATCTGGCGTTCGGACTTGCCTCCTGGCAGAAGATGAAGGCCTGAAAAGTGCCTGAACCAGAAGCAGTTAGCGTCTGTAGTCCACATTCTCACCTGAGAAGACTAATCTTGGTGGAATCCAGGAACCAAGATGTCTCCTGCAGATGCTCTTGCAACTCCCTCCCAGGCTGGGCGGACACCTCTGCTCTGGCAGGAAAGTGCCCAGATGTCTGCACAGACCAGTCTTAGTGGAATCCGGGAACCAAGATATCTCCCGCAGATGCTCTGGCAACTCCCACCAGACTGAACTTTCATATTGGCTCAAGGCTCTCATAACTTTTTATTTACTACTCTAATAATCTTATTCAACAGCACATGCAATCCCAATCTAAACTTTGTACTATTTCTTGCTTATTTCTTTTGTTCCCAAATATGTTTACTCCTGGCCATCTAGAATTATCTCCAAATGATAGGAAGACATACACCTGCCATCTCAAGGTCCACTGTTGCTCATCTGTTAAGGCACACCATGGAGCCCTACATCTTCTTATTCTTTCCCATAGACTTAATTCTGAATATCTCATTTTCTTCCTGTTTTTCACAATCCATCTGACTAAGTTCTTCTCATAAATTCCAGGGAAGTGGAATATCTGTTGGGTTAAACTTTTAAGGGCCACGATATCTAGGTACTTCCCCCCATCCTCTACGCAGCTTCACTAGAAATGACTAATTCACCCTCTTTTACTGTTAGTCCTAATTCCTATAAATTCTGGATTTCTTCGTCCTATATAATTTCTCTTTTACTTCTGACAATTTTATTACTGCCTAAATCTAATTGTTGTATTAAACTAATGATGGTGCCCAAAATCATATTTTCTCTTTGCAAGATCTGCAAAATCAATTGTGCTGTTTCAGACAAAATCACTGGTGGGATGACATTGCAGGTAATTGGAATCAGGTTCTCATCTATTTTTGCTCCAGACACCAGCACAGTGGTCAAGAACACTGAGGTCAAAGCACCCAGCACAGTTTCCTTGCTAGTACTAACAGGGACCTCCAGGTGGCCTAGCTCCACAGAACACAAACCTCGGGTCCGGTAGCCATTCAAGGAGTTTTTCTTTCATTGATACACAGACTCCACTGGAGTTGGTGTGGCATAGTTGGTGGTTCAGTCTCTAAGAAACCTCTGGGATCCAGATTAGTTGAGTCTGATGGCTTTCCTATAGGGTTGCCCTCCTCCTCAGCTTCTTCAGGACTTTTCCTGATTCAACCACAGGGTTCCCCAGCTTCTGTCTATTATTTGGGTGTAAGTCTCTGCATCTGATCCTTTCAGCTGCTTGTCCGGCCTCTCTGAGGGTAGCCATACTAGGTCCCTTTCTGTAAGCACACAATAGCATCAGTAATATTGGCAGGCCTTGGAGCCTCCCTTGAGCTGGATTCCAATTTGGGTCTTTTGCTGGATCTCCTTTTACTTATTCTCTTCTCTATTTTTGTCCCTGTTTGCCATGGACTGAACTCAATGTGTCCCTCAACCCGTAGGGACCCAGGGCTTCAGTGCTCAGGTGAGCAAGGAGTCAGGAGGAAGTTATAAACAGACACTGACACACAGAGAGTACTGTGTCTGAATGTAATTTCTCAAAGCAAGCATCAGACTTATATTACAGAAGAAAACAAAGAAGTTAGGTGACATATCAGCCAAGATACATTGAAGTTATCTGACACAAAACAAAAAATGCAAACATAAAGACTAACAGGAACCAGGCAGTGTTTACAATTGAGATAATATCAGCCCTATCTAAAGTCAGCTATTGACAGGAGTCAGGTGAAGATTTCACACTCTAGTCACCATTTATGCTATTCCTCTGAGCCTTGTGAAAGCTTGTACAGTGGGGGGGGGGGGTTCTGCTCTTGCTGACCTTTTCATGAATAATGGAATACTGTAGTTCTTCCCTAAACCACAACCCTCCTTCTTCCTAGGCCATTGTAAATTCTTGCATATGAGAGTAACTTGGCTGCTGTTTTAAGTGTCTGTAGGGAATCTCCATTTGTCAGAGTAACTCAGCAACTTTCTTCTAATATGTAATGTAGTCTGCGATACCTGACTGTAATGAAGATCTTAAGTTTACTGTTTGGAAGAAGCCCTGAGATTACTAGCACCTATCTGGCAAACTGTGAGACGCCTGCTTACTGTCAACACTGGGGCATTTCATGTGAATGAATAACATTCTTATGAAATTCCAAGCCTAGTGTTGACTCCAGGACTGCCTATGACAGTGGTGAAGGCCAGGAAGCAAAGTTCAATCTAGCTTAAGTATTTGACAAATCATTTCTTGGGGGCACAAATAATAAAACAATACTGAAAGAAAGCACACAGATCCATTCACTTACTATCTCAAGGACAAGTTTGGACGAGTTTGAAGAGGCCTTTCAATTCTTTGAACCTTAGGAAACTTGAATTTGCTCACTGAAAGATGTCTCTAGCACATTACTTGGGTTTTAAGGGATTGTGTTCTACAGCATGACCCTTGCTGCTCTGAAGCATGAGGGGGTTATATCATGTCTCAATTCGCTATGCTCACAGCTCTACCAAGGGAATAACCCCAAATATCTCCTGTTGCCTCAAATCATGTATATGCTATTCCAGATACCAACACCCATATCAGTACAACTAAAGGAACATCGATCTGGATTTTTTTTTCAGTTTCTCAGGAAATTCCAAAAGTAGCCCAATGAAGAACCTAACTTCATGTTAATAAACCAAAAGACTATGAGGGAAAATGGAATTTCCAAAAATTACATGACCCAATATTTGAAATATTGAAATATTTCCTAGCTGTCAGCACTTTCTCTAAGTATGTTGAATAACTTTACTCCTTCATTAACACATGTTCATATTCTCTGCTAGCAGGAAGAGACTACCCTGTGTTGAAGATCTTGTCCTGGGTACATGTCAAAAAGTAGCAGTACTAGGATACATACCAAGGCATTTAGATTCAGTCCTCTTTTGTGAAGACTGAGATTTTTATGGGATTCTGATGTTGCTAACTACCCAAACACTACAAGCCAATAATATGTGCATGTCTTCTCTTTTCTCAAGGAACAACTACCATCAACCATGGGTGTAATCATCACAGAAGAGGAAACTGAGCATTGTACACATAGGAAGATTTCTCACTCTATGATCTCCTGATGCCAGACACTCAATGTTTCTCTGAGTAATCATATCTATCTCAAAATGGGCACAGGTTTCCTCATTCTACAGAAGGAAAACTAAGAGTGAGATTAAATGAGTTGCCCAAGGTTTAATGACCATGATATACCACGTGTGCTTTGGCATGCTGTTGTATTGGTTTATATACAGTTGTTTTCCTCTGAGAGATCTGTGATCATTACCACATTACAGATGAAGACACTGAGACTGAAACAAAAACTGTCTTTTATCCCTTACTGTTTCAGAGGTTATTTTCTGTGACTTCACATTCATTTACCAAAAGAAAGCTGCTGTTCTCCACTGAAGCCATCCCAGTGACATTGCACCATTGTTAACCTATACTCCAATTTGAGGAATTTTCTGCTAGATCCCTGCTCCAGGGAGTTCTGGGCAAAGAGAGGCCTTTGCTCCAAAGGACCTGGATTCCTGCATATCCTGATTTATTTCTTCATTGCATTTTCAGAACTGAAAACAATTGACAGCTCTGTTCTGTGGTTGCTGCTCAGAGAATAGGTTATGTAGGGAGAAAAAGCATCTGTACTGTGTTACTTCATGAGGCAGAGGTAGTAGTAAACACTTGCCTCTTTATTACCTGTTCACATATCTGGTCCTTCAATGAAACTCAAGGTCTTCTCTAAGGGAACATGTGACGACATTTTTATAGAGCATGCTTATGAAGAAGAAAACATAACAGAGATATGGCAATTACTATTTGTTTTTTTTTTTCAACCATTTTTATTTTTTTTCTTTTTAATTAGGTATTTTCCTCGTTTACATTTTCAATGCTATCCCAAAGGTCCCCCATACCCACCCCCCAAATTCCCTACTCACCCACTCCCGCTTTTTGGCCCTGGCGTTCCTCTGTACTGGGGCATATAAAGTTTGCAAGTCCAATGGGCCTCTCTTTGCAGTGATGGCCGACTAGGCCATCTTTTGATACATATGCAGCAAAAGACAAGAGCTCCTGGGTACTGGTTAGTTCATATTGTTGTTCCACCTATAGGGTTGCACTTCCCTTTAGCTCCTTGGGTAATTTCTCTAGCTTTTTCATTAGGGGCCATGTGACCCATCCAATAGCTGACTGCGATCCTCCAATTCTGTGTTTGCTAGGCCCCGGCATAGTCTCACAAGAGAGAGCTATATCAGGGTCCTTTCAGCAAAATCTTGCTAGTGTATACAATGATGTCAGCATTTGGAAGCTGATTATGGGATGGATCCCTGCATATGGCAATCACTAGATGGTCCATCCTTTCATCACAGCTCCAAATTTTGTCTCTGTAACTCCTTCTATGGGTGTTTTGTTCCCATTTCTAAGAAAGGATAAAGTGTCCACACTTTGGTCTTCGTTCTTCTTGAATTTCATGCGTTTGGCAAGTTGTATCTTATATCTTGGGTATCCTACGTTTCTGGGCTAATATCCACTTATCAGTGAGTACATATTGTGCGAGTTCCTTTGTGATTGGGTTACGTCACTCAGGATGATACCCTCCAGGTCCATCCATTTGCCTAGGAATTTCATAAATTCATTTTTTTAATAGCTGAGTAGTATTCCATTGTGTAAATGTACCACATTTTCTGTATCCATTCCTCTGTTGAGGGGCATCTAGGTTCTTTCCAGCTTCTGGCTATTATAAATAAGGCTGCTATGAACATAGTGGAGCATGTGTCCTTCTTACTGGTTGGGACATCTTCTGGATATATGCCCAAGGGAGGTATTGCGGAATCGTCCGGTAGTACTATGTCCAATTTTCTGAGGAACCGCAAGACTGATTTCCAGAAAGTTGTACAAGCTTGCAATCTCACCAACAATGGAGGAGTGTTCCCCTTTCTCCACATACTCGCCAGCATCTGCTGTCACCTGAGTTTTGGATCTTTGCCATTCTGACTGGAGTGAAGTGGAATCTCAGTGTTGTTTTGATTTGCATTTCCTTGATGATTAAGGATGTTGAACATTTTTTCAGGTGCTTCTCTGCCATTCGTTATTCCTCAGGTGAGAATTCTTTGTTCAGCTCTGAGCCCCATTTTTAATGGGTTTTTTTGATTTTCTGGAGTCCACCTTCTTGAGTTCTTTATATATATTGGATATTAGTCCCCTATCCGATTTGGGATAGGTAAAGATCCTTTCCCAATCTGTTGGTGGCATTTTTGTCTTATTGACGGTGTCTTTTGCTTTGCAGAAGCTTTGCAATTTTATGAGGTCCCATTTATTGATTCTTGATCTTACAGCACAAGCCATTGCTGTTCTATTCAGGAATTTTTCCCCTGTACCCATATCTTCTGGCTTTTCCCTACTTTCTCCTCTATAAGTTTCAGTGTCTCTAGTTTTATGTGAAGTTCCTTAATCCACTTAGATTTGACCTTAGTACAAGGAGATAGAAATGGATCAATTTGCATTCTTCTACATGATAACCGCCAGTTGTGCCAGCACCATTTGTTGAAAATGCTGTCTTTTTTCCACTGGATGGTTTAAGCTCCCTTGTCAAAGATCAAGTGACCATAGGTGTGTGGGTTCATCTCTGGGTCTTCAATTCTGTTCCATTGGTCTACTTGTCTGTCACTATACCAGTACCATGCAGTTCTGATCACAATTGCTCTGTAGTACAGTTTTAGGTCGGGCATGGTGATTCCACCAGAGGTTCTTTTATCCTTGAGAAGAGTTTTTGCTATCCTCAGTTTTTTGTTATTCCAGATGAATCTGCCGATTGCCCTTTTAAATTCGTTGAAGAATTGAGTTGGAATTTTGATGGGGATTTCATTGAATCTGTAGATTGCTTTTGGCAAGATAGCCATTTTTACAATGTTGATCCTGTCAATCCATGAGCATGGGAGATCTTTCCATCTTCTGAGATCTTCTTTAATTTCTTTCTTTAGAGACTTGAAGTTCTTATCATACAGATCTTTCACTTCCTTAGTTAGAGTCACGCCAAGGTATTTTATATTATTTGTGACTATTGAGAAGGGTGTTGTTTCCCTAATTTCTTTCTCAGCCTGTTTATCCTTTGTGTACAGAAAGGCCATTGACTTGTTTGAATTAATTTTATATCCAGCTACTTCACTGAAGCTGTTTATCAGGCTTATGAGTTCTCTGGTGGAATTTTTAGGGTCATTTATATATACTATCATATCATCTGTAAAAAGTGATATTTTGACTTCTTCCTTTCCAGTTTGTATCCCCTTGATTTCCTTTTGTTGTCTAATTGCTCTGGCTAGGACTTCAAGTACAATGTTGAATAGGTAGGGAAAGAGTGGACAGTCTTGTCTAGTCCCTGATTTTAGTGGGATTGCTTCCAGCTTCTCACCATTTACTTTGATGTTGGCTATTTGTTTGCTGTAGATTGCTTTTATCATGTTTAGGTGTGGGCCTTGAATTCCTAATCTTTCCAAGACTTTTATCATGAATGGGTGTTGGATTTTGTCAAATGCTTTCTCAGCATCTAACGAGATGTTCATGTGGTTTTTGTCATTGAGTTTGTTTATATACTGGCTTACATTGATGAATTTCCGTATATTAAACCATCTCTGCATCCCTGGGATGAAACCTACTTGGTCAGGATGGATGATTGTTTTGATGTGTTCTGGATTCAGTTAGCAAGAACTTTATTGAGGATTTTTGCATCGATATTCATAAGGGTAATTGGTCTGAAGTTCTCTATCTTTGTTGGGTCTTTTTGTGGTTTAGGTATCAGAGTAATTGTGGCTTCATAGAATGAGTTGGGTAGAGTACCTTCCATTTCTATTTTGTGGAAGAGTTTGTGAAGAACTGGAATTAGGTCTTCTTTGAAGGTCTGATAGAACTCTGCACTAAACCCATCTGGTCCTGGGCTTTTTTTGGCTGGGAGACTATTAATAACTGCTTCTATTTCTTTAGGGGATATGGGACTGTTTAGATGGTCAACTTGATCCTGATTCAACTTTGGTACCTGGTGTCTGTCCAGAAATTTGTCCATTTCATACAGGTTTTCCTGTTTTGTTGAGTATAGCCTTTTGTAGAAGGATCTGATGGTGTTTTGGATTTCTTCAGGATCTGTTGTTCTGTTTCCGTTTTCATTTCTGATTTTGTTAATTAGGATGCTTTCCCTGTGCCCTCTAGTGAGTCTGGCTAAGGGTTTATCTATCTTGTTTTAATTTCTCAAAGAACCAGCTCTTTGATTGGTTGATTCTTTGAACAGTTCTTCTTGTTTGCACTTGGTTGATTTCACCCCTGAGTTTGATTATTTCCTGCCATCTACTCCTCTTGGGTGAATTTGCTTCCTTTTGTTCTAGGGCTTTTAGGTGTGTTGTCAAGCTGCTAATGTATGCTCTCTCTAGTTTCTTTTAGGAGGCACTCAGAGCTATGAGTTTTCCTCTTAGGAATGCTTTCATTGTGTCCCATAAGTTTGGGTATGTTGTGGCTTCATTTTCATTAAACTCCAAAAGGTCCTTAATTTCTTTCTTTATTCCTTCCTTGACCAAGGTATCATTGAGAAGAGTGTTGTTCAGTTGCCACGTGAATGTTGGCTTTCTATTATTTATTTTGTTATTGAAGATCAGCCTTAGTGCATGGTGATCTGATAGGATGCATGGGACAATTTCAATATTTTTGTATATGTTGAGGCTTGTTTTGTGACCAATTATGTGGTCAATTTTAGAGAAGGTACCTAGTCTCCCATGTCTGCTGATAGAGGGTAACAAAATCAACAGAGGAAAAATCTCTAAACAAAGACAACTATAACAACTAACTCCAGAGATTGCCAGATGGCGAAAGGTAAATGTAAGAATCCTACTAACAGAAACCAGGACCACTCACCATCATCAGAACCCAGAACGCCCACTTCGCCCAGTCCAGGGCACCCTAACACACCTGAAAAGGTAGACCTGGGTTTAAAAGCATTTCTCATGATGATGGTAGAGGACATAAAGAAGGAATTTAATAACTCACTTAAAGAAATACAGGAGAACACTGCTAAAGAGTTACAGTCCTTAAAGAAAAACAGGAAAACACAACCAAACAGGTAGAAGTCCTTATAGAAAAACAGAAAAACACATCCAAACAGGTGATGGAAATAAACAAAAGCATACTAGACCTAAAAAGGGAAGTAGACACAATAAAGAAAACCCAAAGTGAGGCAACGCTGGGGATAGAAACCCTAGGAAAGAAATCTGGAACCATAGATGCCAGCATCAGCAACAGAATATAAGAGATGGAAGAGAGAATCTCAGGTGCAGAAGATTCCATAGAGAACATCGGCACAACAATCAAAGAAAATGGAAAATGCAAAAAGATCCTAACTCAAAACATCCAGGAAATCCAGGACACAATGAGAATTCCAAACCTACGGATAATAGGAGTGGATGAGAATGAAGATTTTCAATTCAAAGGACCAGCAAACATCTTCAACAAAATTATAGAAGAAAACTTCCCAAATCTAAAGAAAGAGATGCCCATGAACATACAAGAAGCCTACAGAACTCCAAATAGACTGGACCAAAAAAGAAATTCCTCCCGACACATAATAATCAGAACATCAAATGCACTAAATAAAGATAGAATACTAAAAGCAGTAAGGGAAAAAGGTCAAGTAACATATAAAGGCAATTACTATTTGTTACTCCTCTGTCTGCCAACATCATGATGAAGAACATCCTTATAACAAATGACAAGGCACATGAAGCTAGGGTCACTGGAAACTACGGACGGCATCTTACCTCAGTCACTTGCAGATTGTGGTTTGCTATATTTTGCATTTCCTAGAACCTCAGTGTCCTTGTTATGAATTCCTTGTATGAATTCAAGGTGAAACCATTCTCACTGCCTCTCTTCACTGAAGGGTTGTGAGAAGATTTGCTATACCACACCCAAGTGGGGAAATGGTACCATCTTTATAAACTTATTTACTCTAAAATGCCACAGCCCTCCTATAGAGAGGACATTTTCTTTTATGATCAGGGTGGGAGTAGGTCCATTCTGGGTCCATGTAGCTGCTAACCACCAACCACTAACTACTATTTTAGTAGCCCAACATACATACAAATGAAATATTCATGGCCTGCAATCTGAAGTATAGTATCTCTAGCTGCTGCCTTACAGTTTCTAACAGGAAACAGTCTCACATACAATATGGGGTGAGAGCATTGTTGATATTTGTGTGGCTTTCTGATGAATAGTGCATATTAGAATCTCAGTCTGAGGAAAATCTTGAAACTTTGGAGGTGATGATGAATAGAAATGGGGTTTGGGTTCATGTAATTCTGATTCAACATCTCTTGTGCATCAGTTGCCTGAATGCAGATGGTGCCTTTTGCTTGTACAGAAAGAGGATGGCCAGGAATGGGAGGTGGATTCCATCACAGATCTTCATAATAACTGGCTTTGTGGTCATGGACAGGTCTCATACAGGTCTCCCTTCTCTATTGAGCTGGATCGTTTGACTGTCCTTCATGCTTTAAAATTCTCAACATCAAGAGCTTCATGCATGTGGCAAGAAATTCAAAGTGAGTGTTTGACTGCTTTGTTTGGTGATTGAATAAAATCCTCATGGAACTTTCCTCCAGGTAGCAAGTAAGCATTGGCTCAAGCCTTCAGTGCCTGTGTGAATAGCACTCTGATACAATATGCTCTCTGACAGTCCCTTGCTTATTGCCCACATCTAAACCAGGGATAAGATTCCACAGAGAATGTGGACATCTCTGGAATTTTCTGTGTGCTGTGAATGAACTGGAAATGAGAAAAAACTCCTTGGTCTGGATCTTTCTGGTGTGATGTACTTCTTATCTTGGAAACGAGTCATACAACTCGGGTAAAATGTTCGCTGTCTCGATAGATATGTCGAGTTGTGCCTGGGACATCTAAGCCCCAGAGTGTTTGGGAAGAAAGAGAAGACTTGATCAGATATGAAAGTACACTTTGGAGTCCGTCCGTAGGCCTGGTCTGACACTGTCAATAAATAGGAGAGTCATCGCTTTCATGGTTTTTCTACAGCCACTAATTTGAGATGGTTTGAGAAATATAAGTTCAGTGGGGCAACAAACAAATTTATGAATTTACACCTGATTCCCAGAAGGGGAAACCTCTAACACATAGCATATCCTCTATTCTTCTCAGATTTCTTGGTCAGATATGGGGTAAAGTGAACTTATGTATATTAGTGTTCCTTCTACATGGGTGTATTAATTGTTGTTCACAGAGTATTGGACACTGTTTCAACCTGTAGGAGAAATCATGGATGAAAAAAAAAAAGGTAGTACTTACCAAGGACAAACAACTCAGTGCCGCCTCCAGACTGAATCTCAATGTCAGGCTCTGATGGTCCTTTCTGGAACTTCACACAATAGTAGGTACCAGCATCAGCAAAAGTGACATAACTGATGCAGATAGAAAAGTCCAGGTTTCTTCTGTTTGTAGTATCTGAAACATTTGTTATTCTGGGGAAGTGTTCTCCTGTGTAAGAATATATCAAGTTTCTCCTGTGTCCTACACCTCGGTACCACCTGATGGGCCCCACAGGGAGGAGGGATGTAACTGTGCAGTTCAGAGTAGCCGACCCTCCAGCACGAACAGAAACTGATTTCTCAGGCTGGATCACCTTCAACTCTTTCCCAGCGGCTCCTACAGAAAACAACAGTTAGTGCTCATCCTGATGGAAAGCCACAAGCTCCTCAATTTTGTGATAAAACAAAAACAAAAACATGTTACTCACTAGAGCTCAGCAAGTTCCTGAACATAGTTCCTGGTTGGGCATTTCAATACAAGAATATAGTACTGACAAAGAAATTGAATAACAGAGATACTTGAAACTTGACAGGATTCTGACTGCAGCCCTAATTTTTTTTGGAATTATCATGCTTCATCAGTATCTGCTTCTGTTTTATTTTCTGTGAATGTGGCCTAGAGAAACTCTGTTATAATGGTGATGGGTGTGATTGTGTAACTCTTTTACACCAAAGGGATATGAATGCAAGGGCTGAAGTATAGTGAAGTATACATTTGATTAAAAGATCCTTAGTATGGTGTTTGCTGTATCAGGTAGAGTGATCATGTCATAGATATGTCCTAATAACATGCATCCTAATTAAGAAATAAAACTTCCAGCCAGAACACGTAAAAGCCTAATCTGTCATCTGAATCCTTCTATTCACACTTCCTTGATTGAGAGCCCAACGACACAAGGTTGTCACACCCAAGATAAATCTACACCTCATAATCCACTTTGTTCCCAACCCCTATTCCACTACCCAGGTGACCATACACTACTCAGGTGCAGGTCATGCCATTCACAAAAGGCCTACCTATAGTCTGGACTTCCTACTCCATTGGTTTGGAAGCTAATAAGCAAGCCACTGATGCATTCCTGTACACACTGCCCTTGTCCCATTTCATGTACCTTCCCCTATTTGGACAACGATCTGCTGCTCACAAAAGCCAGAACAGGTGAGATCCCCATCTTCAATCTGAACACTTCTATGCCCTTCTTTCAGAACTAAATGACTGAAACGTCTAAAACCTTGACCACCACTTGTGCTTGCTTACATATGTTGTTGGATGGTTTGCCTTGAGGAGTTCTGAACCATCCATCCATCCATCCATCCATCCTGCCATCCAAACGTGTACGTCTTTATATATATATATGTGTGTGTGTGTGTGTGTGTGTGTGTAGGTATAGATATGCATGTAAGCATGTGTGAATGCTTGTGGAGCTGATTGTGACAATTGGGCCCAGCCTGAGTTTGGGTATATGAATAGATAGATGGATAGATAGATAGATAGATAGATAGATAGATAGATAGATAGATGGATGGATGGATGGATGGATGGATAGATAGATAGATAGATAGATAGATAGATAGATAGATAGGTAGGTAGATAGATATACACATTTGCCTGTATAAAGCATTTTAATTCATTTCCTTTCCTTCCTCTCTGGCTCACAGATTTAAGAAGACTCACCAGAGAGGCTTCTGGATAATGAACAGAGTATAGAACAATAGCAATAAAATTTTCATTCAATTCCCCACTGCTAGACAACAGGTATTAATTGCTTAAGCCAATGGTTTTTAAACACAGAATAAGCAAGAAAGGTTTTTGTACTTTTTAGAAGTTATAATCACCAATCAAGTATAGTTAGAGAGAGAGAAGGCCAGAGAATAGTCATTCTTCAGTGCTACCTCTAAGTCCAATGATGTGTCCCACTTCACACCATTCCAGGATGGTCTGGCTCCTGGCACCAACACACACCCTCACTTTCATACCACAGTATAGCCCCACACTCCTGCTATTCATGTAGTTACCCATTACTCAGGTGAAGGCCATATGCATGACAGCCAGGAAAGTTAAGAGCCATACCTGCTGTATTAACCCTCCTAATCTCTCAGTTTACAAGTCATGGCCCAAGCCACTGACACTTCCTGCCATCCACTGCCTTTTTCCATACATCTTCCCCCACTAAGACAGCCAATGACTGTCTAGGTGCAGGCTGCCGTACCAGGAATACAAGATATGATCCCCACATGCCATCTGAACCCTCCAAAGAATTCCTTTCATGGTAAAAAGACCCAGGCTTCTGATACCTCATCTTCTACCTGCTCCCTGTTGCCATACCCACTCATACATAGATGGATAATGTATACTGAGCACAGGCCATGCCAGACAGAAGAACAAAGATGGACCAAATGCCATGTTAACTACCAGAAATCTAGCCCCCTGTCTAACTGAGACTCTCTGCTGGACCAAAGGTGAAGCTGGATACCAGGAATAGAGACCACAAAGACCAGAAGACCAAAGAGGAAACAATAGCAAGGAACAAAACCAAATCGAACAAAAATTAACTGAAAAACTGGCTCCTAGAGTGATATTTATCCTAAATGTGGATAGCAATATACCAGTGTAATGAACAACAACAATGATAATATGGCATTAACAGAGTGTACCAATGTTACTATACCAATCCTTGAATATTTCAATATTATTAAAGCATAAAAAAAATCATAAACCCAGAGCCTCCACTCTTTTTTTTTTGGGGGGGGGGGGTAATAATGGCTCTAATATTTCACTTTGGTGGCAACCATTAATAATCTTAAGTCAGGCTCCACAATAGTAGGTGATGAAAAATATGAGGGATAGCCTCAGCCTAAACAGTCACTATTGAGTCTGCAAGTATTAGGTCTGATGTGGAAACTCAGCTTCCTAGATAACTGAAGCCAAAATCAATGGAATATCAAATTATTAAAATGTTGTGTAATGAGCTAATGCCAGATCTAATAAACATGAGCATACTACTTGGATATTAACTGATAAAAAACTAACATATAATTAAGAGTGGCAGGAATGAATTGCATTGTGTAAGCCTATATAGTAATTTATATTTTGATATGTGTATTTAAACAAAACTAATATCTTCAAAGCTCTATAATTTGTTCCAACTGGAAATACCAAAACAATATACCAAATTTATACACTAAAATGTTTGTGTCAAAATAGCATAGAGATTAAAAGTCTTATTAGCTTCTGGACTAAGAAAACATAAAACAACAAACTGAAAAGTGAAGCAAATCTTAAAATTTTATGGACTTATAATATTGAAAAACAACATTGTAACTTAAAATCTTATTTAGCACTGGGACCTCTAAGGGGATTCAGGAATAAAATACAGAGTAGAAAAATAGTATGATAGCTTGCTGTTCTGGTAGGATTATCTGGAAATAATACATGTGTGGTATCCATGCCTCTGAAATATTTCTGTTACCATAGATTCTTTATCATAATGATTAACAAAACAATAATGTTTTAACACCTATAAAGCAGATGATAAATTTAATTCTATAAAGATAAAAGGGTAAACATGAGGAACTTTAAATATCAATATCCAGGACACACCTAATCTGTCACAAAGAATTAAAGCATTATTCAGCAGCACTTTCAGGCAACCAATTATTGAAGTTAAGGTACTCATCAAGAGAGGGCCCCAAATATTTCCTATCTGGGATGAGGGCACTGGAAACTAAGCTAAGAATCCAATTACCTGTGCAATTTTACTTGCAGAGGGGATTTGAGAATCTCACCTAATTCTGTTTGGAGGATGTGGGCAATCATAGGTAGTGAGAGCATCCATTTACTACAGTCTTCAGCTGACAGAGGGGAACCAGCTGGAATCTTTACAGGAACAATGCTTGGGACAATCCCCCGTCACTTATACTCTTCCATCTCCAGGGGCAAGGGTGCAGTAACCTTGTACTATCTAAACTAGTGTAGTGCTTCTGAATTCAAGCCAACTGGGTGGCTGAAGATCAGACAGTCCATATCCTCATCACTGAGTGCAAAGAAATCTCAGGATACTAGGACAGGGGTTGCAGTGTCACTATTCACCTTACTTAGAAGACCACTGACATCAACATGAAAGGCTCTGAAGTACATTGTGATTCAGTAGAAAAGTGTTTCACCTCAGAGGAGCATAAAGTATAGTTCATAAGAGTCAAGTATGTTATGTGGACTTCGATGTGGATGTGTGTTAACACTAGGACAAAGACCTGGGGGTCTTGGAATGTCTGCCACCATGGCACTTTTTTATTAGGCTCAGAAGAATCTGTGTTCAGTCATCAGATATAAAAGAAAAAGAAAAACAGTTTAATACCCACAAGGGAAGCTGGGCATGTTGGCACATGCCTTTCATCCCAGCACTCGGGAGGCAGAGGCAGGCAGATTTCTGAGTTTGAGGTCAGCCTGGTCTACAGAGTGAGTTCCAGGACAGCCAGGGCTATACAGAGAAACCCTGTCTTGAAAAACAAAACAAAACAAACAAACAAACCCCACAAGGGGTGGACTTCGATGTGAATGTTTGCTAACACTAGCAAAGAACTAGAGGTCTTGGAATATCTGCCACCATGGCACTTCTTCTATTAGGCTCAGAAGAATCTGTATTCAGTCATCATTTAGAAAAAAAAAAAAAAAAAACCCACAAGGGAAGCTGGGTGTGGTGGCACACATCTTTCATTCCAAGTGGGCACTCGGGAGTCAGAGGAAGGCAGATTTCTGAGTTCGAGGCCAGCCTGGTCTACAGAGTGAGTTCCAGGACAGCCAGGGTTTTACAGAGAAACCCTGTCTCAAAAAAACAAAACAAAGCAAAACAAACAAACAAACAAACAAAAAAACCCACAAGGGGTTGGGAGATAGGGGACTTTCAGGATAGCATTTGAACTGTAAATGAAGAAAACTCCTAATAAAAAATTGGATAAAGAAAAATAAAAAACCCACATTAGGTTATGGTGTTTCTCTTTTCCAAGCCTGGAGTTGCTCCCATTATCCTGGATTGAAAGCTCAGTCCATGAACAGGGCAGGAGGCTCTGTGGCAAAGATTATTTCCTTAGCATATGCTGGGGTCATCAGTGAAATCCTTCCAGAATGCTGGGCCATATGACTCACT
Organism: Mus musculus; assembly: GCF_000001635.26. Taxonomy (NCBI): domain Eukaryota; kingdom Metazoa; phylum Chordata; class Mammalia; order Rodentia; family Muridae; genus Mus; species Mus musculus. The sequence continues at coordinate 15,995,794 of NC_000069.6, forward strand.
CTCATATTTTCTTTTTATCTTTTTATCTCTGTATCTTTTTTATCAAATTTCCTCTTCTTAGTGATGCTCACTTACCCCACCCTGTTTTCAATATCTAAGTCACCAAAAGAGCCTGCTTATTTCTTTAGACAATAGGACATATTTCACATATTTATATATATATATATATATATATATATATATATATATATATATATATATATAAAGTACTACACACTTCATCCTTTATCTTCATTATTTTCCTTAATAGACTTTAATATATGCATGTGTTACTCTGCCTCTACTTTTATTCTCCATTGCCACACATATTCACAGAACAACTTCTAGCTTCAAGTGAATATCCAAAGAATATCTTCCCCACATCTGATTTGTTCAGTGTGATTTCTTCCTATGTCATTGAAATTCATTTGAACTTCATAAACTATAGAACAGAAACCAAGTTATTCATGAAAACTATATTTTCAAGAAAAGTTGTTTGCATATAAGAATGAAGAGCCCGTAGGGAATAGGGAGGGGAGGGGAGGGGGAAGGGGAGGGGGAAGGGGAGGGGAGGGGAGGTCAAAAAGGAGGGGTGGGGATGGGAGGGGAGGGCAAAGAGGAGAGGAGGGTAAAGAGGAGGGGAGGAGAGAGGAGAGGAAAAGGAAGGGAAAATACAAGTGTGAATCAATTGTTTACAAAATGGTATAATAAAGTCTGCAGGAGACTCATATTCTTTCTAACATAGGCTCCACAGGAATTTTGGGTTAATATCCTGACATGACAAATTAGAAAGGCCTAAATAGGCTAAAATATGTGTGATTTCGAGTATTGTGGTTGTTTTATTGTTCCTCTGGAACAGAGGGCAAGCTACTGAAGGATATGCTGATTTGGGGAAAGGTTTTGTCTTTGTGCTTTTGAAAAACATGATTAATGTATTTACACCTTCCAGAATTATAAGGATCAGATTTGACAGGGGGAGACCTACCTAAAGAACTAGATTCCAGAAAATCAAGCCAAAAGGTTATCTTGATGATACTAAAATTTTGTTTGGAGATTAATATATTACATAATATACAGCCTTGGTGAATTTCATTGTCAAACATGCTGAACTGACCTGCCTAAACTCCTGATGTCTTGTTTTTTCACTTAGATCCAGTCAGGACACAGACATCAGAGGCTACTACAATCATTGGTATGGCCTTCTTAAGGCCAACCACCTCCCCCATTTTCCTACCCTTCCCCTCCCTTCAAAATATCTCAACACCCATATTCAGCTTGAAGAAGTTATGAAGAGTCATCGTCCTAGTTCCTTAGTCTTTGGACCTAAGGGTGGTTATTATAGGTTGTCTTTGATACTAAAATTTTAAAGTACAGGGCTAAAACCCACTCCTTTTATTACTGTTATTATAAACAGATCTGAGATGTGTAAGCCTGTGAGTTAAGGTCCAAGTAGAAAATCCATGGCTCTGAGTTTATTGTTAGGTTGTTTTCAGTTATTTTAATTAGAAATGAAGGAGAACAGTTAACACAGAACAATCTAGATTACTTCACATAGATAGATGATTTTCAAAAATATCAGAAGTCCACAGAATGTGACATTTAATGATGATTTATTCACTTGTTGAGACTAGTCTGTTTCTGACAGCTTTCCCTGTTTTGGATTCAGAGAAGAAACTGAGCATCTTTGAGTTATCCCAGTTGTGGCGAAACAACCACTAGGCAAGAATTGCCTCATTTCATCTACAGACATAATACTGTCCAAAAAAGGACACAATGACAGGTTAGGAGAGCTTGATTCTTCTGAGACAGAGTAGGCTAGTCCTTAATATTGCTGTTTCTCTAAGTCTGTCAGAAGACCCTGGCCAGTAGGCTGAAGAGCGATGCTCCAACATGTTGATGTAAGGGACAGTCCAGGTGATCACCAGTCTCTATGGATTGGCTAAGTTTTGGACGCTGTTTTAGGCTTCCTATATATTTTTAGATACTATTGGTCATTTTTAGATTTCTGATAGGTTAGAAAAACTACATAGTCTCCTAGCCAACACAAGCTTTTTACATTGAGAGGAACAGTTTTGAAAGGATGATTTTCAGATGACAATCAATCTAAAGCCAAGACATATTGAGATGTAGAATTATAAGTCTTTTAAGTACTGGTAAAGAAGAGAGGTTCTGTTTAATTAACAAGGATGATGGACTGGGTGTTAGGTCCCTTGTACTTTATAAATTACATAATAATAATAGTTATGTCCAACTATATCTGAGATAAAATAATCTTTTAATCGGACAGATAGGGGGAAATGCTGTGGATAGCCCTGGGGCTAATTATATTTGATAGTAACCTCATTCCCCTGGCTTTGAACAAGGAGTGAGTCATCACTCAGGTGATTTCCTGTAAAGCTGCTTCTCACCCTAATTTGCAAAATAAAGGAGAGCTGAAGATTGGGCAGATAAAGGGAATGTAGAGCAGAAGATTTGGAAAGACTAAAAGGAGAAATGGTAGAGGGAGAGGATGCAGAGGGGGAAGAAGGAGAAGAAAAGCAGACAAAAAGCATATGGCCTGGAGAAACTGCAAGTTCTAAGGGGTCTCATAGATATGGAAGATGGTAGTATAGAAGTAGATCTGCCTAATCTAGGCACAAATTCATATTAATTAGTTGTGTTTTCATTGCCAGGGCATATTTGGGTTGGAGAGTTACTGCAACAGAAGATGATAAAGCTGACATAGAATAATACATTGAAAATGTAAACAAGACCCAGCATTTTGCAGCAAATGCACCTCAGTGACAACGACAGACACTACCTCACAGTAAACGCCTGGAAAACAATTTTCTAAGCAAATGGTCCCAAAAAACAAGCTGGAGTACCCATTCTAATTGAATAAAATCAACTTTCAACCAAAAGTTATCAAAAATAAATAAATAAGGAAGGACACTTCATACTCATCAAAGGAAAAATCTAATAAGAGTTACTCTCAATGCTGAACATCTTTGAAATGAAAGGACACCCACATTCATAAAAGAAACTTTACTAAAGCTTAAAGCAGACATTACACCTCAGACAATAATAGTGAGAGACTTCAAGATCACCCTCTCATCAATGGAAAAATCATGGAAACACAAAGTAAACAAAGACAAATTGAAACTAACAGAAGTTATGAACCAAATGGATTTAACAGATATCTATAGAACATTTAATCTAAAACAAAAGTCTATACTTTCTCAGGACCTCATGGCACCTTCTCCAGAATCAACCATATAATAGGTCACAAAATAGGCCTCAACAGATACAAGAAGATTGAAGTAATGCCATGCATACTACCATGGACTAAGGCTGATCTTCAATAGAAACAAAACAACAGAAATCCCTCATAGACATGGAAACTGAACAATGTCCCACTCAATGATGACTTGGTCAAGGAAGAAATAAAGAAACAAATTAAAGACTTTAGAATTTAATGACTATGAAGACACAAAATACCCAAACTTATGGGACACAATGAAAGCAGTGCTAAGAAGAAAAGCCATAGCTCTGAGTGCCTCCAAAAAGAAACTAGAGAGAGCATACACTAACAGCTTTACAGCACATTTGCAAGTTCTAGATCAAAAAGAAGCAAATACACCCAAGAGGAGTAGAAGTCAGGCAATAATCAAACTCAGTGCTGAAATCAACCAAGTAGAAACAAACAAACAAACAAACAAACAAAAACTATACAAAAAGTCAACAAAATCAGTGTTGGGAGCTATTAAGACAACACAATTGTCCTGATCTCTGAATTGGGCCTCTCCCCCCCCCCAGAAGAAAAGGGGGTCAAAAGCGGGCCACCAATGCACCGCTCTGAGAACAACCACAGATTGTTACAGCCCTAAGTCAGCGCATCATGTCCTGACCTCAAGATGTACCATGATACTGTCAAGTTCCTGCTTCCCCTTGTAGTGACCAAAAGAAAATTTTCAGCTGCCCCATCCCTCCTGCTGAGAAGTACTTCCTCTTTTTCCACTGCCCCATCCCTCCTGCTGAGGTGCATTTCCAATGCCCCATTCCTCCTGCTGAAAGGTACTTCCCTTTTTGCTTGTGCATTTAAACCTTGGGCCTGGCTAATACATTGGAACCTTGATGTTGCACAGAATGTTTCTGTGTCGTTCTTTACACAAGGTTCTAGTCTCTCTTTTCCCCCCATGTGGTTCTTAGGAGAAGGTCCCCTCAAGACCCTCAAATAACTGGACCTGCTGGACGGGTCAAACCAGGAGCTGGTTATTTGAGAAAATCAACAAGAATGATAAACTCCTACCCAGACTAACCAAAGGACACAGAGACGGCATCCAAATTAACAAAATCAGAAATGAAAAGGTAGATATAACAACAGAAACTGAGGAAATTCACAACATCATCAGATCATAATATACAAAAGTATTCAACAAAACTGGAAGATCTGGATGAAATGAATAATTTTCTAGACAGATACCAAATACCAAAGTAAAATCAGGATCACATAAACCATCTCAACAGTCCCTTGACCCCTAAAGAAATATAAACAGTCACTAATAGTCTCCCAATGAAAAAAATCCCAGGACCAGATGGGTTTACTGCAGAATTCTATCAGACCTTCAGAGAAGATCTAATAGCAATACTTTTCAAATTAGAAACAGAAGAAACCATATCCCATTCATTCTATTAAGCCACAGTTACACTGCATATTCTCCCTTGGAGATGAAACAGTTTCTGTCTAATCAGGAATTTGTCACAATTTCCTTTCATAGAGAATTTTATGAGTTTTTTTTCTACTTCTGTCATGTTTAATGTGCCAAACAGATTTTAAAAACCGTTTGAGTGCATATTACTTTTAGTTTCAGAAGATATCATGTATATTTAAGAGACATTTAACTATTATGACTTAAAAAATGTCAATACTGGGTGGTATATTTTCAAGTAAATTTTATTCATTTAATTTTTTAAATCAGCATAAAGAAAACAACCTAATTAATAAATGGATACAAATTCAACCCACATATATCCAAAGAGGAAAGACAAATGGCTGAGAAATATTTAAAATTGCTCAACACATTTAATCATCAAGGAACTATTCAAAACTACTTTGAATTTAATCTAAAATGGCCAACATCAATACTACATGTGACAGATCACACTGGCAAGAAGGATGGTAAGGGTGTACGGTAAGTATATTGCTGGTAGGCGTGGAAACTTCTACAGCTGTTATGGAAACCAGTATGGCAGTTCCTTATGTAGCTGGGGATAGATCTACCTCAAGATCCAGCTCCAACACTCTTAGGCATATACCCAAAGGATGTTTTATTCTACCACAGAGGCACTTGGTAAACCATCTTCCTTGCTGCTCTATTCACAGTAGCCATAAATTTGAAGCAGCCTAAATGTCTATCAACAAATGAATGGATAAAGGAATGTATGGAACATATTACTAAGCTGATTAAAAGAAGGAAATCATGAAATTCATAGTTTAAGGGATAGAGCTAGAAAAGTCATCTTGAGTCAAGTAACACAGACTGTTAAAGACAAACATGGTATGCATTAGTTTATATGTTGAGGTAAGTTAAGTTTTTTATAAGTAAGCTATAATTCTTATTATAATCCTTAGTTAGAGTGTAAGGGATTACTAAAGAACAGGGAAGGATCTCCTTAGGGAGGGTAAATAGAATAGCTAGTTATTTATGGACAGAGATTGGTGGATTGGAAGGGGAGGGTCAAATTGGGTGGATAAAGGAACATGTGGTAAGGAAGGAAATATGGAAAAACTCCTAAAACTAAGAGAGCCTCAACTGAGAAAATATCTCAGTAAGATCAAGCTATAGTCAGGACTATAGGATATGTTTTTAATCAGTGATTGATATGGGAGGGCCTAGCCCAATGTGGATGGGGCCACCCTTGGTCTGCTGACCCTGGGTTCTATAAGAAAGCAGGCTGAATTTCATGCGTTTGGCAAGTTGTATCTTATATCTTGGGTATCCTAAGTTTCTGGGCTAATATCCACTTATCATTGAGTACATATTGTGTGAGTTCCTTTGTGAATGTGTTACCTCACTCAGGATGATACCCTCCAGGTCCATCCATTTGCCTAGGAATTTCATAAATTCATTTTTTTAATAGCTGAGTAGTATTCCATTGTATAAATGTACCACATTTTCTGTATCCATTCCTCTGTTGAGGGGCATCTGGGTTCTTTCCAGCTTCTGGCTATTATAAACAAGGCTGCTATGAACATAGTGGAGCATGTGTCCTTCTTACCGGTTGGGACATCTTCTGGATATATGCCCAGGAGAGGTATTGCGGGATCCTCCGGTAGTACTATGTCCAATTTTCTGAGGAACTGCCAGACTGATTTCCAGAGTGGTTGTACAAGCTTGCAATCCCACCAACAATGGAGGAGTGTTCCCCTTTCTCCACATCCTCGCCAACATCTGCTGTCACCGGAATTTTTGATCTTAGCCATTCTGACTGGAGTGAAGTAGAATCTCAGTGTTGTTTTGATTTGCATTTCCCTGATGATTAAGGATGTTGAACATTTTTTCAGGTGTTTCTCTGCCATTTGGTATTCCTCAGGTGAGAATTCTTTGTTCAGCTCTGAGCCCCATTTTTAAATGGGGTTATTTGATTTTCTGGAGTCCACCTTCTTGAGTTCTTTATATATATTGGATATTAGTCCCCTATCCGATTTGGGATAGATAAAGATCCTTTCCCAATCTGTTGGTGGCCTTTTTGTCTTATTGACGGTGTCTTTTGCTTTGCAGAAGCTTTGCAATTTTATGAGGTCCCATTTATCGATTCTTGATCTTACTAGCAAACACAGAAGTGGATGATCACAGTCAGCTATTGGATGGGTTACACGGCCCCTAATGGAGGAGCTAGAGAAATTACCCAAGGAGCTATAGGGAAATGCAACCCTATAGGTGAAACAACAATATGAACTAACCAGTACCCGGGAGCTCTTGTCTTTAGCTGCATATGTATCAAAAGATGGCCTAGTCGGCCATCACTGCAAAGAGAGGCCCATTGGACTTGCAAACTTTATATGCCCCAGTACAGGGGAACGCCAGGGCCAAAAAGGGGGAGTGGGTGGGTAGGGGATTGGGGGGGTGGGTATGGGGGACCTTTGGGATAGCATTGAAAATGTAAATGAGGAAAACACCTAATTTAAAAAAAAAAAAAAAGATGATGATGAACCAAAAAAAAAGGAAAGAAAGAAAGAAAGCAGGCTGAGCAAGCTATAGGAAGCAATCCAGGAAGCAACACCCCTCCATGACCTCTTCATCAGCTCCTACCTGCAGGTTCCTTCTATGCTTAAGATCTTGTCCTGAAAAAATAGCTCTGCAATAACATTTTAACATAATAAAATAATTGAAAAAGGCATTAGAAGGTAGAAAGACTTCCTATGATTACAGAATTTTACCAAAAGCAATGTACCAATATAACAAAATCACAATGAACATTTCTACAGATATATACAGGAAGAATTATAAGGAAGCACCAAATCTCGTAGATAACTAAAGAAATTTTAAGGAGAGTTTTAAATTTTAAAAGAATACTGCTGGAAGTACTACATACTTCATTTTGAACACTGCAAAGACAGTAATGCAAACATTGTGAACATGTGAAATGTAAACAGACACATGAACAAACAGAATAGAGGACCCAGAAACTATGTGAAATCCATGAGACTACAGCCACTTGATTCTTGACAAATTAAAAACACATATAGAGGAAAACAATAGCACTTTAAAAAAAAATAGTGCTGGGAAAATTGAATATTTGCATATATAAGAATAAAACTTGACCTTTATCTCTTATTCAAAACTTATCTCAAATATTATAATATTAAGCCCCAAAACTTTGAAACTTCTGTAGGATAAAGAGAGTACAACTCAAGATATAGACATATTTAAGGAGTTTCTGAATAGAAAGCCAGTCATTCAAAAAACAGGCTGACAGTAAACCAGTTGGACCTTACAAAACAAAACTAAAAACTAAACAAACAAAACAAAACAAACAAATAAACAAAAACCCAGAATGTACACTTTTCAAAGAACTATTTAAGAACACAACCTCATTTAAAAGTGCTCTAGAGAACCAAATGAATAGCTTTCAAGAGGAGAAACATAGGATGTTGCCTTAACCCTATGCCCCCCAAGAAGCTTCTTAGGGGTAGCAGGTAAGAAGGCAGATCCCAAAAATGGGGACCAGGTGAGAAGGAGAAACAGATTCGTTTAATGAACTAATGATGGATGCCTATATATCCTCCACCCTCTTGGTCCACAACTGTTTGTGCTGCACTGCTGCCACCAGCAGATGGCCTGCCCTGGTCATACTCTGTCTGGATATCAGGCAGAGCCCAGGGTTAGTGAATGCAGAATCACTTGCTCCACATGCCTGGGTCACTGCAGGCTGATAATCAGAACACAGACTCACTCCTACAATAAATGACCAAATATACTTCAAAAAGTATTCACTATCTTAAAAATATCAACAACAAAATCAATGTATCCATAGCCACATGGAAATGCAGATTACAAATACTTGGAGATTTCATTTTATCTGTCAGAATGGCCAGTGTTGAGAAGGTTAGGCTTACTCCATGACAGGCTTCAAACGGGCAGTTGAGACTATGTCTAAATCTCTAAGAACTGGACAAGTTTAGACAAGTCCAAGCCTCAGAAGCTGAACCACCACCTGGCCGGAGGCAAAGACAATGAGTGGGTCAGTAGCAGCTTCCAGACTTCCTCAGCAACAGTTACCAGACCTTCCTAGCAAAAGTTTCCAGCCTGAAATGTCCCTAGAGATAGAGACAAGATTAAGAAAGAGGTCACCTACCCCTTCCCAGAATTTTCCTAATGTGCTTTAAATGTAGTCTACGTGCTCACTTCAGTGTTGTTCCTTCTTTGTAAATGGTAGACCCCACCAAGCTGGTCTTCTGCAGTATAAAACAGTCTTTGTGTTCACATACAAAAAAAAAGAGAGAAAGAAAGAAAGAAAGAAAGAGGGAGGAGAGAGAGAGAGGGAGACAGGGAGGGAGGTAGAGAGAGAGAGAATGAGAGAAAGAAAAAAAGAGAGAAAGAAAGAAAGGAAGGAAGGAAGGAAGGAAGGAAGGAAGGAAGGAAGAAAGAAAGAAAGAAAGAAAGAAAGAAAGAAAGAAAGAAAGAAAGAAAAGAAAGAAAGAAAGAAAAAGGGAGGGAGGGAGGGAGGGAGAGAGAGGGGGAGACAGGGAGGGAGGGAGGGAGGGAGGGAGGGAGGGAGAGACAGACAGAGAGAGAAAGAAAGAAAGAAAGAAAGAAAGAAAGAAAGAAAGAAAGACAGACAGACAGACAGACAGACAGACAGACAGACAGACAGACAGAAAGAAAGAAAGAAAGGTGTGTAGCAGCAGGGAATGGAAAACTATGTGTAGCCACTGGAAAGTCCCAGATTCCAGGAAAGCAAGAGGCTCCCAGGACCCAGTGTGAATGTCATAAGCTGAAATACCCATCAAAGTGGAGAACCTGTAAAGACCATATCCAGAGGTAGGCATGGCCCCAGGTTGAGGGATGGGGCCACCCACCCATCTCAAAAATATTAACCCAGAATTGTTCCTGTCTGAAGGAAATGCAGAGACAAAAAGTGGAGCAGAGACTGAAGGAAAGGGCATCCAGAGACTTCCCCACTTGGGGATCCATCCCATCTGCAGTCACCAAACCGAGACACTATTGCTAATACCAAGAAGTTTTTGCTGACAGGATCCTGATATAGCTGTCCCCTGAGAGGCTTTGCCAGAGCCTGACCAATGCAAATGTGAATGCTCACAGTCAACCATCAGGCTGAGAATGGGGACCACAAAGGAGGAGTTAGAGGAAGGACTGAAGAAGCTGAAGGGAATTACAACCCCATAGGAAGAATAGCAATATCAACAAATCAGAGCCCCCAGGGCATCAAGTGGAGGGGATCCCCTTGGTTCTGTAGAGTCTCGATGCCCCAGTATATAGGAATGCTAGGGTGATAAGGTTAGAGTGGGTGGGTGGTTTGGGAAGCATCCTCATAGAAGCAGAGTGTGGGGGGATGGGATAAGGGTTTTACAAAGGGGAAACTGTAAAGGGAGATATCATTTGAAATGTAAATAAACAAAATAACCAATAAAAATAAAAGAAATGAAAAAGAAAACCTGACAATTTTAGAGGCACCATGTAGAGTATCGGTAATCCCTTTGGCACGTATAGAAGGAACTAAAGCTCACTGAAAAAGGTCAAGAAGAGCAGGCTTTGTGTGGAAAACTGTTATAGATGAATCATTTCTACTCTATGTATCAAAACTATAAGCTCAAATTCCATTACAGGCAGTGTTCAGAATTCTGGCTCTATTATGTGAGACAATGTTCTTACCTCTGCTGTGACAGTTCAGGTAATTAACTGGAATCCTTTGCTTTCAATAGTAAGAGTAGCTCAGTGTCAGGGAGATGATTCTGTTGTTGGGGCATGCTCACCTTTAAGTCCCAGCAGCAGGATCAACAGCAGGACACTGTGATGAATCTGGGTCTGGGCATCTAGGAGAAGCATGGTTGGGGTTAAGAACCCTGTCGGGACCAGAATCAGTTCTCATGAGATCCCAGGTTCTTATATGTACAAAAAGGAAGTGCTTTAACTTACTCTGCATAAAGATCACTTCAATATTATGTGAAAACAGGAACCATACTGCTTATTTTGAAATAGATAAACAGTTTTGCATGTAGCTGCTGGGAAGGAGTTCCTATTTTAATTTTTTTTTTTAGAGGGACTCAAATGTGCGTAACATTATCTTTTCTCTTTCTTTTGACCCTGAGCTGGTGCCATGTTGTCTCAAGTATTTTGTCTTGGTAACACACCAGTTAGAATTCAGTACAAAAGAATGTTTCCCAAACACCTAAGATCCTAGATGTTGTTGATTTGTGCCATGTTTTTTCCCAGTATCACATAAAAGTTCTCAATTGGGCCTATATAATATTTATAAGATCAGCTCAATGCTAGAGTAAGCCAGCTGTTCTCTTGGACTGATCCTTTGGATATCCTTTATTGATATCGGTAAATGTAGTCCAAGAGAAACTTAGGAGTCATTTTGCCTATGCAAGCACAGTAAAATATGTTATGATTATTATTAATTGCCAATTTCTCACAGATGAAGAAAGTCACAAGGGATATCAATGAGAAATTGTTGAAGTCTGACTATATCTTAGCCCATCTGTGAGGGATTGTCTTTAGCTAACTGATTTGGGAAAACTCATCTTAATTTTGTATAAAATATTGTCCTACATAGAGCATCTTGAAGTGTAAAATAAAGTGAGCCAGTTGAATAGTAGCATGCATGCATTAATTAATTGGCCTCTGCTATTGTCTATGAATATACTTTTTTACCCTGTTTCAGATCTTGCCACCCTGAAGTCTTTGAAATGATGAACTGTAATTTGGAGTTGTAAGCCCAAAAAACCCGTGATCTCTTTAATATCCTGTCTTTGGCAGGATATTCAGTCATATAATTTTGATCTCTTCTAGCTAGCAAGTGGGAACACTTTAATAAGCATATGCTTAACGGAGTCTGAAATAGTATATTGCAAAGAATATTGAATAATCTGCTTTTTGAGACAGAGAGGTGTTACTGACACAATGAAGTCAGAGTCTGTTTTAGACAGAAATAAGATATTTCAATTTTTAGTATATGCAGATAGGAACTAGGAAAGAGAGGTATAAGTGCCTTCATCAATCTCAGATATGTGTGTAGGAAAATGAGAAGGAGACCTAGGCCTCAAGATGTATTTTTTTTCCTGTAATGAAGGTATGAGAACGATTTGCTAGATAAGGCAATCCTCTGCTACATAGCCAGCTGAAGCCATGGATCCTCCCATGTGTACTCTTTGATTGGTGGTTTAGTCCCTGCTTATCAGACATCAATGGGAGGGGAGTCACTTGGTCCTGTGGATGCTCAGTGACCCAGCATAGGGGAATGCTAAGGCTCTGAGGTGGGATTGGGTGGGCAGGGGAGCACTCTCATAGAAGCAAGGAGAAGGGGATGGGATAGGGGATTTGTGGAGGGGAAACTGGGAAGGGGATAACATTTGATATGTAAATAAATAAAATAACCAATAATAAATAAATAAATAAATAAATAAATAAGAATTGTTTGCTTTGGTGTTTCAGTGTATACAAATGTTAATCTTGACTGTTAACTCAACAGCTGAAAACAGGAACCTCAATTGAGCAATTTCCTACTTTATGCTGCCCCACGGGTGTCACAGCCATGACTAGTAAAATGTGGCAAGAGCCTTGAAGCCAGCACATCTATTGACAAAGTCCAGCAAAACTGATCCAAATGCTGTTTTAGCTATTGTGATGTCTTTCACCTTGGGTTTCTGAACATAAGAGTTTCATTTTTGCTAAGGTGAAATATTTCTAGTGGAATATGATGATGTTGTTACAGATGTGCCAGAACTTTGAAATTTTTTTAGTCACATTAGGAATTGTCCACGAGTCTTTGTCCAATGTCATGATATCATACACTAAACAAATGAGGAATGGAAATGTACTTGCATGGTTGAATTTGGGCTTCTGTGCCTTGGTAATTTATACGGAGAGAAAAAATATATCCAAATGGTAAGAGGTTTACATTTGTAGTCATGAGTAACATATCCACTGACAGTCATAGCTCATAGTAAGTCAAGCAAAGACTAATGAACATACTTTATGTGAGGGGGAAGTCAGTGTGCATTATTGTATACAACTACAATATTGGATATTGCTTGGTCTGTAGGAATAGATTGCTAATCAAACAATTGTTGTACACTATTGTGATACTGTTAAATTAAAACTTAAAATTAATAGTGGTAACTCTGGGGCTAATTTCTAGCCAGCAAATTAACTGAGATAGAAATTTGAAAAGTCATTAAAGTGTAAATAAGTGTCAATGTCCACTCAGTTCCCTAAGAATGTAGGAATTTACCCAGTGAAACAGAAAATTTAAACATAAATGTACTTCCATGAAGTAATGCAGAAGTAGTTTTAAGAAAGAGGATAGATACACTATCTTGCCTTTTTGCAAATACACATCAAATTTGTTAATATTTTTTAAAGTGATGTTGCCTGGTAAATCTTGGTAGGTTCATCAATGTGGCATGCTTTTTCATACCTATTGTCACTAGATGTTGCCTAACATAAGCCAATGGGACAGAAAGAATAAGAAGCCATGATACAACATAAGCTTAGTCAGACACTCCAGAAGAGGGCATCAGATTTCATTACAGATGGTTGTGAGTCACCATGTGGTTGTTGGGATTTGAACTCAGGACCTTCAGAAGAGCAGCCAGCACTCTTAACTGCTGAGCCATCTTGCCAGCCCCTGGATTAATACTTTTGAGATGGGTAGGTGGCTCCATTCCTTAACTGGATACTGTGCTTAAACTCTAGATATAGTCTCTACAAGTTCTCTCTCCCCTTTGATGGGTATTTCAGCTAATGTTACCCTTGTTGGGTCCTGGGAGCCTCTTGCTTTCCTCACATCTTGGACTTTCTGGTGGCTACCCGCAGCTCCCCGTCTCCCATTGCTACACATCTCTGTTCAATTTCCTGACCCTTTGTACATCTTTCCCGTCTTCTCCCACTCATAATACTGACCCCCTTTTTCTCTCCTCCTTCTCTCTTCCTCCCAAGTTCCTCCTATCCTCTACCTCCCATGATTATTTTGCTTCCCCTTCTAAGTTGTACTAAAGCATCCACACTTTGGTACTTTCTTTTCCTAACATTTGACATGTAAATAAATAAAATAACCAGTAAATAAAAAAAGAAAGAAAGAAAGAAAGAAATACCTGCTAATAATGGCTAATCATTGTTGCGCGCACTCAACAGGCCAGGAAGAACGACGCTGCTACAGGATCCTTCTGCACACATTTATTCAGTCCTGTTTCTTCTTTCTCCATATATCTCCCTTGTTTATATCTCCCCTGTTTATATCTCCCTTGTTTTTATATCTCCCTTGTTTATATATCTCCCTTGTTTATATATCGCCCTCGTTTTTATATCTCCCTTGTTTTTATATCTCCCCTGTTTATATCTCCCCCCTAATAGTAATCCTCTCTCGAATAATAATCCTCCCTCTAACCCGGGCCTCTCACTCTTATATACTCTCAGTTCCCATCCACGCACAGCAGGCCACGCCACCTCACCAGGCACGCAGCTTCAGCTAATCAGGGCAGCAGGGGCAAATCTCCACCAAATTGGATTCACCTGTATCCTGGTACACCTGCGCAGCACTCAAGATGTTTGTGTCTTATATGAGGAAGTCAGGTGCAAGTCATATGACTTAGCTGCAGTCTCTGGCTCCTTTAGGACTGCCGCCACACCTGCTCCTAACAATTCCCCCTTTTTTCTTTTTTGGCAGAGAGAATGTCTGTAGATAGCCCCTCGCAGCCATGCCCCTTACCCGTCCTTGGGTGACAAACAGCATTGGTTTGATCCCTGTCTTAGGTTGGTGACATGCCCAGGGAGTCTTATCACTGACTACCTCTCAATCATGCCAAGCCACTCCTGGGGAGATTGTGTTTTGCTTGCAGCAGGTGCATCAAAAGGCCAGGATATTAATTAACTTATGGCCAGATCTTAATTGCTGCAAGCAAGCCTCATGGGTGAAGGTAGAGGTCTGATCCCCAGTGTGCAAGCATAGGGGCCCTACACAAAACCATCCCTTAGGCTCATCACCCAGAGAGGTCTTGGCCAGCTCCCGTGTCGTTTTTCCTGGGGGAAGGGAACTAGGACACTGAACCTTCATGCAATCAGACATGCCTTCCACAGGATGCCAACAGCAGCTATCCTCTGTGCAGTGCTTAGCCTCGCACCCCACGGCATAACGCAGCATAATTTCTTTTAGAGCGGCAAACCGAATCTGAGGAGATTGTCCCGCCTCCACTGCAGCAAAAGCCTATGCTACCATAGCGAAAGTGCGGGCCTGCACACTCTGCACCTAACACATGTGCCAAACACAAAACACACACACACTATAACAAGCATACATCCCAGGGCTCTCATCCCCGCTCATCTTCCCTAAAGCAAGGGATAGATAGCCAGAGGGGCTATCTCTTTAAGGGGAATTCAGGGATCAAAAAGGCATGGAAAAATTTGAATGTCATGTCGAGCTGGTATCGGCTTCTGGAATACCGAAAGGATCTCCCATCTCGGCTCCATCCTTTGTGCTTGTGGGATCATCCACCACATCCACAGGGGCAACTGGATCAGGAGCCTCATTCTTGCAGCGTCTCACCAATCTCTCCGGCACCCAAAGAGGTTCCATCTGGTCCTGTGGGAATACACAAACAGACCCTCTCGCCCACGTCAACACCTGATCTACTCGATCCCCAGTGGAGATGGACACAATACCTCGTGGTAATGAGACCATAACCTCAATCACCTGTGTGTTCATCTGGGGAGTCAATATGAGAGTCAAGTTTTCACTGCTGAGGAGGCATAGGGAGGAGGCACAGAAGCTAATTTGCCTTCCTCCTCCGCCTTGGCTCTTTTGTTTTGTCCTTTCTGTCCACCTGATAACACTGTGTCTCCTTTCTTTTTCCTTTTTCTTTTTAAGCCCTTCTCCTCTTCCGACATACTTTCTTGTTGCTCTGTAAGGATTTGCTGACCTGTCTTGACTGCCTCTCGATTCAAACAGTAACAGAGTCCATATATCAGAACAAACAAGACCAAAACTATCAGACCTACCCACAAAGGGTCAACGGGAGAAAAAAGCATAACTACACAGCGAGGATCTATTGATCACTACACTGAGGTTATCATAGTTCCTTAACTTGTCCCCAAACAGGGAACCTAACTTGTCCCAAAGCCGGGAACCTTTTGTTACCTTGTGCCTGCTTCCTGGCAACTTTATGCTTGCCTCTATTTTATCCGAGGTCCTTCCCAAACTCCTGGGGTCCCAAGTTTCACTCACCATGAACTTACCCTGCGGGCAACCACTGACTGCTGAAAGTTCTGAACTCGGTGGGGGAGTCGGTTCCCCGTACGGGCCACCAATTGTCGCGCCCGCTCTCGACCAGCAAGAACAACGCGACCACCAGTCCTTCTAACAGCAGTTTATTCAGTCTTCATCTTTCTTCTTTCTCTTCATCAGTACCGTTCCCCAGCTGAAGAGTTCTGAATCCACGCCGGATCCTTCTCAACAGTCTGTTTTACGGGAACCTTTATTAACCCCTTCTTCCCCGTTATGCAGTTCTGAATCCTCCCTGTAGCAGGGGGTCTTCGCTCTTGCCTGAAGATGTTTCTTTTCCCGGGTTTTGGCACCAACTGTTGCGCGAGCCCAACTGGCCAGGAAGAACGACGCTGCTACAGGATCCTTCTGCACACATTTATTCAGTCCTGTTTCTTCTTTCTCCATATATCTCCCTTGTTTATATCTCCCCTGTTTATATCTCCCTTGTTTTTATATCTCCCTTGTTTATATATCTCCCTTGTTTATATATCGCCCTCGTTTTTATATCTCCCTTGTTTTTATATCTCCCCTGTTTATATCTCCCCCCTAATAGTAATCCTCTCTCGAATAATAATCCTCCCTCTAACCCGGGCCTCTCACTCTTATATACTCTCAGTTCCCATCCACGCACAGCAGGCCACGCCACCTCACCAGGCACGCAGCTTCAGCTAATCAGGGCAGCAGGGGCAAATCTCCACCAAATTGGATTCACCTGTATCCTGGTACACCTGCGCAGCACTCAAGATGTTTGTGTCTTATATGAGGAAGTCAGGTGCAAGTCATATGACTTAGCTGCAGTCTCTGGCTCCTTTAGGACTGCCGCCACACCTGCTCCTAACAAATCATCAACATGGTGGGATTTAGAATGAACATAAAAACAAAGCTCTGGGCATATCTGTATTTATTTAATTTAGGTTAATTAACATAGAACACTTAGCCTAAATGTGTATTAACATACTATGGTCTAGACTCTGAGAATGATTATTTTAAAAAGCAAAGTGAGTTGAGAACAAGTGTTTATCACTCTCTTCTCCCTGACTTTAACTGAAATGTGACCAGGGGACATCTGCTCCTGTTGCCATGTATTCTGTGTCATGGTGAATTGTATCCCCTTTGTATTGTAAGTCAAAACACACTCATTTTCCTTAACTTTCTCATTGTTTGGTGTTTTATCACAGCAATGGGAAAAGTACAGGAATCTGTATTCCCATATATATTATGGGTCTATTTACAATGGCAAAGGTATGGCTCAACAAGCTATGAATGGATAAACAAAATGTGGTACATATATATAATAGAATTTTAGTCATCCATAGAAAGGAAAACAATCTGTTGTCTTAGGTGAAATATGTGAATCTAGATATATTATATTGAATGAAATAAACCACTCCCATAAAAACAAAACAAAAAAAATACACAAGTATTGTCATATGGCAGTGTCAACACAGTGAGTAAAACGATAATACTTTAAATATGGGAAATAGTAGCTCTCTTTTATACCCAGAGAATCAGACCATAAAAAAAGTCATGATTTATAGATATACATATAAAGATGTGATCTCCCTTCTGAGCCCAGCAGAGGCCACTAAGGGCTCCAGAGTGCTCTCCATGCCGCAGGACCTCGGGATCACCTCGGGATCACAGGTGAATGGAACTCAACATCAGCTCCAAAGAATTGCAAAGGGTATTGTGCTGGCAGGAACAGGGACAAAGGAACACCACCCGACCAGAGGCTGGGATGAATTCAGGTCGGGGCCAGCCCCGCCATCATCTGTGTGAAACCGGCCAAGGACATCTAGGGCACCAGAGGACTCTCCACACTGCAGGATCCCTAGCACTCCCAGGACTATCCCGTCCCGCGGGATTCAGTTATTTGTGGGTGCGAGGGGGACCGCGAACCTGTAAGGAAATGGGAGTAAAAGAAAGAAAGTCGGAGGACCAAGTAGATATCAACCTATCAAGGTCTCGTTTATTAGGCTGAGGTGCCTTCTTTATAAAGCATACATCACGGGAAATATGGGAGGGGTCGAGGGAGAATTATACAAAGAACAAAGAAGTGGGCATCTGCTGACATGGGGGCCGAAGTCAGGCGCCAGGCAGTGGGCACTCTGGATCTTATCTCTGGAACATCGATCCTCCTTGACAGCCTTGGGGGTCAGGCTGGGCTCAGGCATAACTCATGTCCTTGGATGGCATGGGAACTCAGGAAGAGATAGGGAAGAGGGGACTATAATTCAGCTTTTACAGCCTCAGGTGCCAAGAAAGGAATAGGGAGGAAGGGGGGTGATAACCAGCTCTTAGTACAAGGCCATTTGGCCTGTTAGGGAGATTATGAAGGGCTCACTTTCTCACGGGATGGTCTCTGACACAGGACCTTCTTGTTGTGTCTGGCCAGTGGCTCACATGTCTGGGGGCTGTTCTGGGAAGGCATCTTGAAACCTGGAAGAGAAGAGAGAGCTAGGCTGACAAAAATTCTGATCAAAGCTCAATTTTAGTAATTCATGCACCAAGTTATGAAGGAGGGGAAGGGGCCTGATTCAGGCCAAATCATCTTGGAGTAGGGTTGCAGGTGGACACGGGATGGCTCCAGAACAGCTAGGAGGCAGGCAGTAGGGTAGCAGGATGATAGGGTGGCAAGCTCCCTATGCTTTCTAACACTGAAACCTGAGCAAACAGGTTTCAGGCTGGGGAGGGGAGGTTACACCTCCTAATCACCTGATAGCACATGGACAATAGAAGCAGCAGAGCTTCTTTGTCAGGATCACATCAGGCCTTCATCCTCAGCCAGGAGGCAGAGATGAGACACAGACCCCTGGGCATATTCCTTGCCAAAGGAGAGTCGGTCTACAGGGAGAATTCTGACCTCAGAACTCAGGAGGTAGATCAGAGCTCCAGACTTCTGGACACCTGCCCTGAAAGAGGAGAACTTGACTGCAGAGAGTGCTCTGACCACTGGAACTCAGGAGAGAGTTGGACTCCCGGGAGTGCTGACAGAGGCTAAAAGAATCACAGGAGGATCAAACTCCAACCAGAGACAGCTTGAACATTAACACCAGAGATTTCCAGATGGCAAAAGGCAAATGTAAAAATCTTACTAACAGAAACCAAGAACACTGGGCATCATCAGAACACAACCAGTCCTGGATACCTCAACACACCAGAAAAGCAAGACGCAAATTTAAAATCAAATTTCATGATGGTGAAAATCTTAAGAAGGGCATTAGTAACTCACTTAAAGAAATACAGGAGAACACTGCTAAACAGGTAGAAGTCCTTAAAGAACTATAAGCAAATACTGCTAAACAGGTTAAGAACAAAAACAAAAACAAAAAACAAAACAAACAAACAAAAACAAACAAACAAACAAACAAATTTCCCTTAAAGTATTACAGAAAAATACAACCTAACAGAAAATGGAATTGAAAAAAAATCCATGATTTAAAAATGGAAGTAAAGCAATGAAGAAAACCCAAAGGGAGACAACTCTGGAAGTAGAAACCCTAGGAAAGAAATCAAGAAGCATAGATGTGAGTATCAGCAACAGAATACAAGAAATGGGAGAGAAAATCTCAAGTGCAGAAGATTCCATAGGGAACATGGACACAACAATCAAAGAAAATGCAAAATGCAAAAAAGATCCTAACTCAAAACATCCAGGAAATCCAGGACACAATGAGAAAACCAAACCTCTTGATAATGGGAGTCGATGAGAATGAAAATTTTCAACTTAAAGAGCCAGAAAATATCTTCAACAAAATTATAGAAGAAAGCTTCCCATACCTAAAGAAAGAGATGCCCATGAACATACAAGAAGCCTACAGAACTCCAAATAGACTGGACCAAAACAGAAATTCCTCCCTACACATAATAATCAGAACAACAAATGCACTAAATAAAGACAGAATATTAAAAGCAGTAAGGGAAAAAGGTCAAGTAACATATAAAGGCAGGCCTGTTAGAATTACTTCAGACTTTTCACCAGAGACTATGAAAGCCAGAAGATCCTGAACAGATGTTATACAGACACTAAGAGAACACAAATGTCAGCCCAGTCTATTATACCCAGCCAAACTTTCAATTACCATAGATGGAGAAAACACAGTATTCCATGACAAAACCAAATTCACACAATATCTTTCCATGAATCCAGCCCTTCAATAATAAAGGGATAATAAAGGGAGAACACCAACACAAAGATGAAAATTACACCCTAGAAAAAGTAAGAAAGTAATCCTTCAATGCAACTAAAAGAAGACAGCCACAAGAACATATTCTAACTTTAACAACAAAAATGACAGGAAACACAAATTACTTTTCTTTGATTTCTCTTAACATCAATGGACTCAATTCCCCAATAAAAAGACCTACAAACTGGCTACACAAACAGGACCCAACATTTTGCTCCTTACAGAAAAACCACCTCAGGGATAAAGACAGACACTACCTCAGAGTAAAAGGCTGGAAAACAATTTTCCAATCAAAGGGTCCAAAGAAAAGAGCTGGAGTAGCCATTCTAATATCAAAAAAAAAAAAAATTGACTTCCAACTCAAAGTTATCAAAACAGGCAAGGAGGAGCACCTCATAATCATCAAAGGTAAAATCTGCCAAGATGAAATCTCAATTATAAATATCTATACTCCAAATACAAGGGCAGACATATTCTTTAAAGAAACTTTAGTAAAGCTCAAAGCACACATTGGACCTTCCACAATAATAGTAGGAGACTTCAACACCCCACTCACACCAATGGACAGATCCTGGAAACAGAAACTAAACAAAGACACATGGACTGTGACAGAAGTTATGGAACAAATGGATTTAACAGATATCTACAGAACATTTTATCCTAAAACAAAAGGATAAACCTTCTTCTCAGCACCTCATAGTACCTCATCCAAAATTGGTCATATAATTGGTCAAAAACAGGCCTCAAGAGATACAAAAATTTGGAAATTAGCCCATCATTCCTATCAGATAACCACAGACTAAAGCTGATCTTCAATAACAGCACAAATAATAGAAAGCCAAAATTTACGTGGAAACTAAACAACAATCTACTCAATGATAACTTGGTCAAGGAAGAAATAAAGAAAGAAATTAAAGACTTTTTAGAGTTTAATGAAAATAAAGCCACAACATACCCAAACTTATGAGACACAATGAAAGCAGTCCTAAGAGGAAAACTCATAGCCCTGAGTGACAAAAAAAAAAAGAAAAAAAGAAAAAGAAACTAGAGAGAGCATACACTAGCAGTCTGACAGAAAACCTAGAAGCTCTAGAACAAAAAGAAGCAAATTCACCCAAGAGGAGTAGACTTCAGGAAATAATCAAACTTGGGGCTGAAATCAACCAAGTGGAAAGAAAAAGAACTATTCAAAGGATCAACCAAACCAGGAGCTGATCCTTTGAGAAAATCAACAAGATAGATAAACCCTTAGCCAGACTAACTAGAGGGCACAGGGACAGTATCCTAATTAAGAAAATCAGAAATGAAAAAGAAGACATAAAAACTGATTCTGAGGAAATGCAAAACATCATCAGATCATGCTACAAAGGGCTATACTCAACAAAACTGGAAAACAAGGATGAAATGGACAACTTCCTAGACAGATTCCGTGTACCAAAGTTAAAATAGGATCAGATTAACAATGTTAATGGTCCCATTTCCCCTAAAGAAATACAAGCAGTCATTAATAGTCTCCCAACGAAAAAAAAAGCCGAGAACCAGATGGGAGTAGTGGAGAGTTCTATCAGACCTTCAAAGAAGACCTAGTTCCAACTATCCTCAAACTACTCCACAAAATAGAAACAGAGGGTACTATACCCAATTCATTCTATGAACCCACAATTACTGTGATATCTAAACCACACAAAGATCCAACAAAGAAAGAGAACTTCAGATGAATTTCCCTTATGCATATCGATGCAAAAATACTCAATAAAATCCTTGCAAACCGAATCCAAGAACACATCAAAACGCTTATCCATCATGACCAAGTAGGATTTATCCCAGGGATGCAGAGATTTTTTTAATATACAGAAATCCATCAATGTAATCCACTATATAAACAAACTCAAAGACAAAAATCACATGATCATCTCATTAGATGCAGAGAAATTTTTTGACAAAATCCAACACCCATTCATGATAAAAGTCATGGAAAGATCAGGAATTCAAGGCCCATACCTAAACATAATAAAAGCAATATACAGCAAACCAGTAGCCAACATCAAAGTAAATGGAGAGAAGCTGGAAGCAATCACTCTAAAATCATGGACTAGACAAGGCTGCCCACTTTCTCCCTACCTATTCAGTATAGTACTTGAAGTCCTAGCCAGAGCAATTTGACAACAAAAGATCAAGGGAATACAAATTAGAAAGGAAGAAGTCAAAAATATCAGTTTGCAGATGATATGATAGTATATATAAGTGACCCTAAGAATTCCATCTGAGAACACCTAAATCTGATAAACAGCTTCAGCACAGTAGCTGGATATAAAATTAACTCAAACAAATCAGTGGCCTTTCTCTACACAAAGGATAAACAGGATAAGAAGAAATTAGGGAAACAGTACCCTTCACAATAGGCACAAATAATATAAAATACCTTGGTGTGACTCTAATTAAAGAAGTGAAAGATTTGTATGACAAAATTTCAAGTCTCTGAAGAAAGAAATTGAAGAAGTTCTCAGAAGATGGAAAGATCTCCCATGCTCATGGGTTGGCAAGATTAATATAGTAAAAATTTCTATACTACCAAAAGCAATCTACAGATTCAATGCAATCCCCATCAAAATTCTAACTCAATTCTTCAACGAATTAGAAAGGGCAATTTGCTAATTCATCTGGAATAACAAAAAACCTAGGATAGCAAAAACTCTTCTAAACAATAAAAGAATCTCTGAGGGAATCACTATGCCTGACCTTAAGATTTACTACAGAGCAATTATGATAAAAATTGCATGATACTAGTACAGCCACAGACAGGTAGATCAACGGAATAGAATTGAAAACCCAGAAATGAACCCACACACCTATGGTCACTTGATCTGTGACAGGGGAGCTAAAACCATCCAGTGGAAAAACGGCAGAATTTTCAACAAATGGTGCTGGCACAACTGGCAGTTATCATGTAGAAGAATGAGAATTGATCCATTCTTATCTCCTTGTACAAAGCTCATGTCTAAGTGGATCAAAGAACCCCACATAAACCAGAGACACTGAAATTTATAGAGAAGGAACTGGAGAAACCCTCTAAGATATGGGCACAGGGGAAAAATTCCTGAACAAAAGAGCTTTGGCCCGTGCTGTAAGATCAAGTGTTGAAAAATGGGACCTCATAAAATGGCAAAGCTCTGTAAGGCAAAAGATATTGTCAATAAGACAAAAACGCCAACAACAGATTGGGAAAGTATTTTTATCAATCCTAAGTCTGAAAGGGGACTAATATCCAATATATACAAAGAGCTCAAAAAGCTGAACTCCAGAAATTCAAATAACCCCATTAAAAAAATGGTATACAGAGTTAAACAAAGAATTCTCAAGTGAGGAATATCGAAGGGCTGAGAAGTACTTCAAAACTGTTCAACATTCTTAATCATCTGGGAAATGCAAATCAAAACAACCTTGAGATTCCACCTCACAGCAGTCAGAATTCCTAGGATCAATATTTCAGGTGACAGCAGATGCTAGAGAGAATGTGGAGAAAGGGAAACACTCCTCCATTGCCGGTGGGATTGCAAGCTTGTACAATCACTCTGGAATCAGTCTGGTGGTTCCTCAGAAAACTGGACATAGTCCTACCACTAGATCCAGCAATACCTCTACTTGGCATATACCCAGAAGATTTTCCAGCTGGTAATAAGGACACATGCTCCACTATGTTCATAGCAGCCCTATTTATAATAGCCAGAAGCTGGAAAGAATCCAGATGTCCCTCAACAGAGGAATGGATACAGAAAATGTGGTACATTTACACAATGGAGTACTACTCAGGTAGTAAAACCAGCGAACTCATCCTGCACTCACTGATAAATGAATATTAGTCCCGAAACCTAGAATACCCAAGATACAACTTCCAAAACACAAGGAAATCAAGAAGGAAGACCAATGCATGGATACTTCATTCCTCCCTAGAAGACAGAATAAAATATCCATGGAAGAAGTTGCAGAGACAAAGTTTGGATCTAAGATGAAAGGATAGACCATCCAGAGACTGCACCACCCAGGGGGTCCATCCCATAATCAGCCACCAAACGCAGACACTATTGCATACGCCAGCAAGGTTTTGCTGAAGGGACCCTGATATAGCTGTCTCCTGTGAGGCTTTGCTAGTACCTGGCAAATACAGAAGTGGATGCTCACAATCATCTATAGGATGGAACACAGGGCCCCCAATATAGGAACTAGATAAAGTACCCAAGATGTGAAGGGGTATGCAACCCTATATGTGGAACAACAATATGACCTAATCAGTACCCCCAGAGCTCATGTCTCTAGCTGCATATGTAGTAGAAGATGGCCTAGTCGACCATTATTGGGAAGAGAGGCCCCTTGGTCTAGCAAACTTTATATGCCCCAGTACGGGGAAATGCCAGGGCCAAGAAATATGAGTAGATGGGTAGGGGAGCAGGGCAGGGGGAGGATATAGGGGACTTTTGGGATAACATTTGAAATGTAAATGAAGAAAATATCTAATAAAAACGTGGGAAAAAATATTTAGTTTTTTAATAAAAAGTAATGCCTAGAGACTGGAGATGTTAACATATAGGAGACTCACATGAGTCCTATAGCCATGACATGTTAACCAATATCTGAATGGATAATTGGTAAAGAATTATTATATGTTATTTACATTGCATCTTCAGGTTAGGTGAATCTAGGATAAAAAATTAACAGCTCAAAGATAGATACACCAACTTAAGCAAGAAATTTTTCCTCTACCTCAGGAATCATGCAAGCAAAGGTGGGTGAGTTATTGTGTGGAGGTGCTGAGAATGTGTGTTTCTTAGAATTCTTTTACCAATAACATCTGTGGGTTTTTTTTTTCATGTTTACTTTCAATATTTTGATTGCAGGTGTTTACAATCAACAATTGTGCTGCAGATGGACCTCAATTAGGTCCTCGATCTTCAGGAAAACTTCAGGGGTCTGGTTCCAGGCATGCAAGGAGTTGGTGAGGATGACAAACAGACAGGGACACAGAGAGAGTGTTTACCTGAATGTTATTTGTCAAATTGAGCATCAGACTTTTAATATAGAAGAAAATAGGGAAGTTAGGTGACACATCTGCAAGGTACAATGAGGTTACCAAATGCTTAATGACTCTCACAGAAAACAGAGGAATGCAAACATAAAGACTGCCAGGAACTGGACAATAAAACAACTGAGACAAAGTCAGCTCTATCTAAGGTCCGCTATATTCTTAGAAGCCAGGTGAGAGGTCTTTACACTCCTGGGGCAAGGGCTTTCATGCCCAAGTCATGGTTCTAATTAGGGAGTTCTGCTATAGCTAACTTTCTCATGAATAATGCAATACTTTAGTTCCTCCTAAAACCACAACCCAATCTGCTTCCTAAACCATTGTAAATTCCTGTATATGTGAGTGTCTTGCCTTTTATTCTAAGTGATTGTGTGGGTAGACTTCCTACTAATAAGTAATGTAGTCTGTCATACATAACTATAATAAGAATTCTAAACTTACTTCTCTAAGCTTGCCCTGAGATTACTAACTCTGTGTAGTAGATAGTAATGCCTGATTTCTTTCACTACCTTTCTTACAATATTAGAGGCAATTCTGAATGTCAATGAATAGGCAACATTATTACTGAATTCCAAGCCCAGGGTTGGCTCAAGGGCTACCTGGGGCATTGGTGAAGGCCAAGAAGCAAAGTTCAATTTTTCTTAGGTATTTGGCAAGTCATTGCTTGGAGGCACCTATAATAAAACAATACTGAAAGAAAACACACAGATCAATTCACAAGGACAAGTTTGGAGCATTCCTTATATGGCATAAACAGCCACTCAGGAATCATGAGCAGGAACTAATCAGAGCATGTCAATAATCCTGCTTTTCATAAGAAAGAAAATAAGGCTACATGGAAAGACCAAGAAGGCAAGGGATGTGTGGGGACCTATTATAGATGAATTGTTTGTACTCTACATATCAATGCCGAAATCACAGTAACAAATAATGTAACTGTGTTTGGTAGAGAGTTTTTCAATAGGCAAGGGTCTGCTGAGGTCATTTGTATGAATCCTGACCCAATGTAACTGGTTTCCTTTCAAGACATGGACAAGATCCACAGACATAGGATGAAATAAGATTGTATGAAGACATAGGAAAAAAGTGCAACTTAGAAGAGAAAGCACAGAAGAAAATAGTTTTGTGGAGACTTTGACCCTGGACTTCCAGGCTCCAGAATTGTGAGGAAATGGATGTCTGTGGTTTTTGCCAATAGCCTGTGGCACCTTTCCAAGGTAACATAAGCATTAGGAAAGTAAATTAATGATATAGCTTCTCAGAGCAGCAGCATTCAGTGAGAAGACTGATATGAGATGAGGAAGGAAATAGAGGACAGAGGACAAAATGAGGAAGCTAACTAAGAAAGGATGATAGCTGAGTATTGCCAGAAACATTGCATCTTAAGTCATGTCACTAACCTGCATGCCAGCCTCGATGTGGCAGGAGGCTAACAGAGTTTCCTAAGTTTTGAGCCAGGCAGCCCCACCCACTTCTTTGGAACTGACTCACTGGGTGCAGTGTACCTCAGAGTGATAATGATGCAAATGTCATTTTGCTGAAAGTAATTTTGTCACAAAGTGTGGTCTTAACTCTCAGTTCCAGTTCAAGGCCAATCTGGGAATCAGAGAGAGACTGAGACTCAGAAAGTTGGAAAAAGAAAGAATGGGGGGGGGGGGGATTCAAAGACTAACCATACTCAAATTCAGCACTGACTACCTGTTATTTTTTATTAGATATTTTCTTACTTAC
The DNA here is from genome assembly GCF_000001635.26 of Mus musculus. NCBI lineage: Eukaryota > Metazoa > Chordata > Mammalia > Rodentia > Muridae > Mus > Mus musculus. The sequence continues at coordinate 16,022,755 of NC_000069.6, forward strand.
ATTTCAAATGTTATCCCCTTTCCAAGTTTCCCCTCTGAGAATCCCCTATCCCCTCCCCTGTCCTCCTGCTCCCCAACCCCGATTTCCTGGCCCAGGCATTCCCCCATACTGTGGTATAGAACATTCACAGGACCAGGGCCTCTCCTCCCATTGATGACCAACTTGGCCATCCTCTGCTACATATGCAGCTAGAGCCACGAGTCCTTCCGGGTGTTTTCTTTGATTGGTGGTTTAGTCCCAGGGAGCTCTGGAGTTACTGGTTAGTTCATATTGTTGTTCCTCCTATGGGGCTGCAAACCTCTTCAGCTCCTTGAGTCCTTCCTCTAGCTCCTCCATTGGGGATCTTGTGGTCAGTCCAATTGGATGGCTGTGAGCATCCACTTTTATATTAGTCAAGCACAGGCAGAGCTCCTCAGAAGACAGCTATATCAGTCTCCTGTCAGAAAGTTCATGTTGGTATCTGCAATAGTGTCTGGGTTCAGTGGTTGTTTATGGGATGGATCCCCAGGTGGGGCAGTGTCTGGATACACATTCCTTCAGTCTCTGCTCCAAACATTGTCTTTGTGTTTACTATAAAGAATTATTTTTATTAGATATTTTCTTCATTTATATTTCAAATGCTATCCCAAAAGTCCCCTATGCCCTCCCCCTGCCCTGATCCCCCACCCACCCACCCCCAACTTGTGGCCCTGGCATTCCCCTGTACTGGGGCATATAAAGTTTGCAATACCAAGGGGCATTTCTTCCATGTGATGGCGGAATGGAAATTACTACTTACATTAGAGGTAAAAGACAAGAGCCCTGTTCACCTCGGTCTAGCATCCCAGGTTGGGTTCTGGAGCAGCAATCTTGGAAAAGAATGAATATGATGGCCCATGACCTTCCTCAAAGAGCTATGTGCCCTATTTCTATGCCAGTTGTGATAGTTTGAATGAGAATTGTCCCTGTGACTAATATGTTTAAATAATTGGCAGTTCATGGAACTATTTGTGAAGGGTTAGAAGGTGTATCACTGGGAGTGGGCTTTAGGTTTCAAAAGACTCATGACATTCCTAACATGTAGTCTATCTCCTGCTTAAAGCTCTGGAGTGTGAGCACTCAGTGGTTCCTGCTGCTGTCTTTAGTCCATTATCATAAACTCTTAATCTTTGGAACGATAAGCCAATGTAATTTCTTTCTTTTATATTTTTACTTGTTCATGGTGTTTATATCAGCAATAAAAAAGTAACCAACACATCAGTATAAGCCTTTCAGTTGTTTGAATACCTTTGACCCCCACAGACTCAGGTCTTTGAATGCTTGGTCTACAGGGAGGGACAATATTAGGAAGTGTGTCCTTATTCAAAAGGTGTCTAGAAGCTGTCATGTGAAAGGGCATGTGATATTTTGCTGGAACAGATGCTTGAGAGGACACATGATATTTGAAAAGGGTATAAATATAACCCAAGCAGAGAGTAGACAATGTTCTTATATTGGATTGGCTTGCAACACTTCTCTGGTCTTCACTGAAAATGCTCTCACAGTGCTGTGCCTTGCAATTCTTCACTGATCTTTGTTTGGTGTGACTTCATAGAAAGAAATGTACCTGAGAATTTCTATTGGTATTCCAGCTGCATTTCACCACTTCTCCCAGATTCCTGTTAAATTTGGTAAACCCTTGAGGTCTCTTCAGGACCAAGCCACTGCTACTGATTCAGATTTGGTCTTTGCCTCTTAGACTGGACTGCAGATACTGATTTGTGTTTGATGTTTTAGATAGAACTGCTGAGAAGGAAGATTGGAATTGCCCCCAAAGAATTGCTTTTAAACAGGTCCACAACTCCTATTTCCTATTAACCTTTCTTTTCCCCTACCTCTGATCATTGAAGCATTCAAGAACCCTTATTAAAGAAGGTTTTGAAAAATCTAAGCCTACAGAAGATGGGGTTAGGAATAGGTCTGTGCCTCTGAAGTCAAAACTTAGCAAACATGCATTCTTGTTCCTATTTCATATCCACCATTAAATGAGCACATTCCATCTATCATCTGCTCCTATATCATGAGGACGAACATAGCAGCACTGCAAAGTAGCTAGTCAACAATATGCTGAGTCCCGGAAACTGTAAACCAAAGAAGCCATATCTCATTCAGAATAATTGTGTTAGGTATTTGCCACAACAAAAGTAAAACAAGAATTTATAATTATAGCTATGTTCACATGCTGGTCCATATCCAGGCTCATATCCACATCTATGTCTAGATATATATCCACCAATAAATTGATGCCCATCCCCATTGTCTGTTCAGATACTTTAATGTGAGTCAAATCCCACATGGTATTTGAAGGTCACTCATAAATTTGCTATTTCATAAATACTATGTGGCAGGCACTAAGGAGGCACTTTATAGCTCTAACTCATGTGGAAATATAGTCCAGGTAAGTACTTTGTAAAGGGCTGCAATATATGTGCCGCCACTAGATGGTGCTAAACCTCTTTGTGCGCAGCTGCGAGAGCACAGCCAGCCAAAGTCACCAGTCCGTCTCCGGGGCTTTTGCCCAACCCCTGGGGGCTTTAACCTATCCCCAGGGTGCATGAGGATCATGGGTGTTGCTACCAGTCCTAGTTTGGACACGTCACCAAAAGTATTTAAGCCACACATTTTCTGAGCTTTCTTTGTCTACCTCAATATGATATAGAAGTAAAAGTTAACCGTGGAAGAATCTGGTGTGTCCTGTGTTTATTTCCCGCGGGACGGGGATAAGCTCGGGATAGTACTTGTCTTACACTGCATTATAGACAAACAAAGACACAAAGAACTTCAAAGTCCCTTAGCAACAATGGCTAGAGCTGTGGTTCAAATTCAGGTAGTTAGATTGTAGTAATGGCTTCAACATTACTGTTCGCAGATATCTTGATCTCTCCTATGAGCTTTCTCACGTTATGTCATGGGGTACTGGGGAGAGTGGACTGACAGGAGGTATTTTTTTTTCTCCTGTACTTCTTTAGTTTCCTCTACACATGAAAAATGCTTTCTTTTCACAAGGCTGAGTTTCTGACAAATGACACATATTCATCAATTTACAATATATTAAGTGACCTGGATGATGTCACACTAATTCATACATGATGCAAATAATTATAGGATACTTGCTGTGAGCCAGAAGTTGCTATAAAAGTATATGTATCATTGGTGGAAAAAGAGACTGTGTACCTGCCTGTGTGTAAGTTAGAGTTACAGGATACTTAAAATGAGCCAGAAGCTACTATAAGGACATGTGTATCATGGTGGGTTAAATAGACTGCATAGCTAGCTACTTGTGTATAAGTTAGATTCTACTAGAAAAATGACAGTAATTAATATAGATGTAAGTGGCATACTATCTTACAAAATAATAGATAATAGAGAAAAATGTCTAGAATAGCTACAGAAATAAGAATATGTTAGAGTTTTCCCTGCCAGAAGAAAGCTTGCCTCCAGAGAGTGCTCTGACCAAAGGACTCATGGGAGATCAGCATTTTTCTCTAGGTCAATGTCCAAGACTTGCAGTCCTATCAGCAATGGAGGGGTGTTCCTCTTTCTCCACATCCTTGCCAGCATCTGTGGTCACCTGAACTTTTGATCTTAGCCATTCTGACTGGTATGAGGTGGAATCTCAGGGTTGTTTTGATTTGCATTTCCCTGATGATTAAGGATGTTGAACATTTTTGGGGGGGGGGGTTTCTCACCATTTGGTATTCCTCAATTGAGAACTCTTTGTTTAGCTCTATACCCCATTTTTAATAGGGTTATTTGGTTTTCTGTAGTCCAACTTCTTGAGTTCTTTAAATATATTGGATATTAGTCCCCTATCATGTATAGGATTGGTAAAGATCCCTTCCTAATCTGTTGGTGGCCTTTTTGTCTTATTGACAGTGTCATTTGCTCTACAGAAGCTTTGCAATTTTATGAGGTCCCATTTGTTGATTCTTAATCTTACAGCTCAAGTCATTGCTGTTCTCATCAGGAATTTTTTCCCCTGTGCTCATATCTTTGAGGCTCTTCCATACTTTCTTCTCTATAAATCCCAGTGTCTCTGGTTTTATGTGGAGTTCCTTGATGTACTCAGACTTGAGCTTTGTACAAGGAGATAAGAATGGATCAATTTGCATTCTTCTACATCCTAGTCTTCAGTTGAACCAGCACTATTTATTGAAAATGCTGGGGTTTTTTTTGTTTTGTTTTGTTTTTTGTTTGTTTGTTTGTTTGTTTTACACTAAGTGGTTTTATCTCCTTTGTTAAAGATCAATCAAGTGACCATAGGTGTCTGGGTTCATTTCTGGGTCTTCAATTCTATTCCATTGATCTACCTGTCTGTGGCTGTACCAGTACCATGCAATTTTTATTGCAATTGCTCTGTAGTACAACTTGAGGTTAGCAATGGTGATTCCACCAGAGGTTCTTTTATTGTTGAGAATAGTTTTTGTTACCCTAGGTTTTTTTTTTTTTTTTTGTCATTCCAGATGAATTTTCAAATTGCCCTTTTAGCTCTGTAAAGAATTGAGTTGGAATTTTGAAGGGGATTGCATTCAATCTGTTGATTGCTTTTGGCAAGATAGATATATTTCACTATATTAATCCTGCCACTCCATGAGCACAGGAGACATAATCTGAGACATATTCTGAGATCCTCTTCAATTGCTTTCTTCGGAGACTTGAGGTTCTTATCATACAGATCTTTCACTTCCTTAGAGTCACACCAAGATATTTTATATTATGTGTGAGTATTGTGAAGGTTGTTGTTTCCCTAATTTTTTCTCAGCCTGTTTATCTTTTGTGTAGAGAGAGACAACTGTTTTGTTTGAGTTAATTTTATATCCAGCTACTGCATTGAAGTTGTTTATCGGGTTTAGAAGTTCTCTGTGGAATTTTTAGGGTCACATATACATAAGTCTCTGCTGCTATAAAATATGTGTTAATCACCAAATCTAGCAGTTCTCAGCCACAGAATAAGCAAAAGAGTGTTAAACTTCTAGAAGCCATAACTTTTTAGTTACTAGTACAGTTAAAGAGAGTTTAAAGGCTAGAGACCATTAGTATTTTGGCCTTTGTCCAGTTCAGCTCATTTTCCTAAGGCCATGCAGGTCCTCAGCAGATATTCTGTCTCTAAAAGACATCTGTATGATACTGACATGGTTTCACTAGTGGGTCCCATTTACCAGATTTCAATAAGACTATCACCTATGCAACAATGTTTTTTTTTGTTTTGTTTTTTGTTTTTTGTATTGATTTGGTTTTGGTTTTTGTTTGTTTGTTTTGTTTTTTGCTAAAAGAAATTCCCCTGAAGGCAGGCAAGAACTTCCCTAGGCACTATTTGCAAAACAAAAGAAAGCCACACAAGCCCCTCTGAGGCTGCTCTGAGCTTTGTACGGCTGTATGGCCACAGAGAGCTGTATTAGTGCTCTCAAAAGATGATTACTCTTGTAATTATCCTAATTACAATATATAGGTGAATTAAAGATTTTAATTTTCAATCACACTGCAAGCTGCAGTCGATGGAACATTGGCAATTTTAACTATAATTTATGCTTTTTTCAACATTAGAATATATATGTAACTTTTTGTGAGCAAATCCCAATTTTAAACAATTTATCATCTTTAAAATCAATACTAGAAACATCAATATCGTGTTACAAAGTTTGGCTGCCAATTTATACATAAGAATGCATGACAGTGAAAATTTTAATGCTTCATTAAAGAGACATCATTGTTTTAAATCGTGTCTCTATAAGCCTACTTTCTAGGATGAGAATTAATTAAATGCCTTCTGGTCGGCGCCAGCACCTGGTCACCTTAGGCTTGGAGTCAGCAGACACCTCCAAGGTCCCTGAAGGGCTCTCCATGCTTTCTTAGGACCACTGGTGAGTGGAACACAACTTCTGCTCCAATCCAATTGCAAGGGACCTGAGACAGCATTAAGGAAACAGAAAACCGGCCTGACCAGAGTCACAAGTCCCTCGATGTTGGCGCCAGTACCTGGTCACTTGTCTGTGAAGTTGGCGGACACCCCCACAGTTCCTAGAGGACTCTCCATGCGATCTTAGGATCATTGACCAGACAGCTCCACACTCCTCAAAGGAGACACCACTTATAGGCACTGTAACATGCCCAGGATCTTGGACAATAGGATCCCAGGATAAAAGGAGCTTGGTCACACCAGTATTTCAGGGTCTCAGTGGAACTTGACTGCCAAGAACGCTGACACACCCAGAATCTGTGGTTAACAGGAGCCCACAAGTAAAGGGTCACAGAGAAAGCTGGACTCTGAGGAGTCCTGAATCAGCTGGGATTATTAGAAGGGCAGGCTCCAATCAGATATATTGAGGACAACAAATACTTAAGATAATCAGATGGCAGAAGGCAAGCATAAGAACATAAGCAACAGAAACCAAGGTTACTTGGCATCATCAGAATCAAACTCTCCCACCATAACAAGTTCTGGATACACCATCACACCAGAAAAGCAAGACATGGATCTAAACTCACTTTTTACGATGATGATGGACAATTTTAAGAAGGAAATACAGAAAGACACAGGTAAATAGATAAAAGCTTTAAAGAGGAAACACAAAAATGCCTTAGAGAGTTAAAAGAAAACAATACCAAACAGGAGATGGAATTGAACAAAACTATCCAGGATCTAAAAGGGAAATAGAAACAATAAAGAAAACCCAAAGTGAGACAACTCTGGAGATAGAAACCCTAGGAAAGAAATCAGGAACCATAGATGCAAGCATCAACAACAGAATAAAAGAGATGGAAGAGAGAATCTCAGGTGCAGAAGATTCCGTGGGGAACATGGGCACAACAATAAAAGAAAATGGAAAATGCAAAAAGATCCTAACTCAAAACATCCAGGAAATCCAGGACACAATGAAAAGACCAAACCTACTAATAATAGGAGTCGATGAGAATGAAGATTTTCAAATTAAAGAGCCAGAAAATATCTTTTAAAAATTATAGAAGAAAGCTTCCCATATGTAAAGAACATAAAAGAAGCCTACAGAACTCCAAATAGACTAGATCAGAAAAGAAATTCCTCCCAACACATAATAATTAGAACAGCAAATGCACTAAATAAAGACATAATATTAAAAGCAGCAAGGAAAAAAGGTCAAGTAACATATAAAAGCATGCCTATTAGAATTACTCCATGCCTCTCACCAGAGACTATGAAAGCCAGAGATCCTGGACAGATGTTATACAGACACTAAGAGAACACAAATGCCAAGCCCAGCTGCTATACCCAGCCAAAGTCACAATTATCATAGATGGAGAAAACAAAGTATTCCATAACAAAACCAAATTCACACAATATCTTTCCATGAATCCAGAAAAAAAAATACAAGGATGGAAACTGTGCCCTAGAAAAAGCAAGAAAGTAATCATTCAAAAAAAAAAAAAAAAAAAAAAAAAAAAAAACCTAAAAGAAGACAGCCACAAGAACAGAATGCCAACACTAACAACAAAAGTAATAGGAAGCAAAAATTACTTTTCCTTAATATCTCATAATATCAATGGACTCAATTCCTTAATAAAAAGACATAGGACCCAACATTTTGCTGCTAACAGGAAACCCATCTCAGGGAAAAAGACAGACACTACCTCAGAGTGAAATGCTGGGAAACAATTTTCCAAGCAAATGGTTTGCAGAAACAAGCTGGAGTAGACATTCTAATATTGAATGAAATCGACTTCCAACCTAAAGTTATCAAAAAAGACAAGGAAGGGCACTTCATACTCATCAAAGATAAAATCTTCCAAGAGAACTCTCAATTGTGAATATCTATGCTCCAAATGAAAGGGAAGCCATATTCATTAAAGAAACTTTAGTAAAGCTCAAAGCTCATATTGCACCTCACACAATAATAGTGGGAAACTTCAACACACCACTTTCATCAATGGACAGATCGTGGAAACAGAAACTAAACAGGGACAGAGTGAAACTAACAGAAGTTATGAAACAAATGGATCTGACAGATATCTACAGAACATTTTATCCTAAGACAAAAGGATAAACCTTCTTCTCAGCACTTCTCAGTACCTTCTCCAAAATTGACCACATAATTGGTCACAAAACAAGCCTCAACATATACAAAAATATTGAAATTGTCCCATGTATCCTATCAGATCACCATGGACTAAGGCTGATCTTCAATAACAAAATAAATAATAGAAAGCCAAAATTCACGAAGAAACTGAACAACACTCTTCTCAATGATACCTTGGTCGAGGAAGGAATAAAGAAAGAAATCAAGGACTTTTTGGAGTTTAATGAAAATGAAGCCACAACATACCCAAACTTATGAGACACTATGAAGGCATTTCTAACAGGAAAACACATAGCTCTGAGGGCCTCCAAAAAGAAACTAGAGAGAGCACACATTAGCAGCTTGACGAAACACCTAAAAGCTCTAGAAAAAAGAAGCGAATTCATCCAAGAGGAGTAGACGGCAGAAAATAATAAAACTCAGGGGTGAAATCAACCAAGTGGAAGCAAGAAGAACTATTCAAAGAATCAACCAATCGAGGAGATGGTTCTTTGAGAAAATCAACAAGATAGATAAACCCTTAGCCAGACTCACTAGAGGGCACAGGGAAAGCATCCTAATTAACAAAATTAGAAATGAAAAGGGAGACATAACAACAGATCCTGAAGAAATCCAAAACACCATCAGATCCTTCCACAAAAGGCTATACTCAACAAAATTGGAAAACCTGGATGAAATGGACAAGTTCCTAGACAGATGCCAGGTACCAAAGTTAAATCAAGATCAGGATAATGATCTAAACAGTCCTATATCCCCTAAAGAAATAGAAGCAGCCATTAATAGTCTCACAACCAAAAAAAGCCCAGGGCCAGATGGGTTTAGTGCAGAGTTCTATCAGACCTTCAAAGAAGATCTAATCCCAATTCTTCACAAACTATTCCACAAAATAGAAACAGAAGGTACTCTACCCAACTCATTTCATGAAGCCACAATTACTCTGATACCTAAACCAGAAAAAGAACCAACAAAGATAGAGAACTTCAGACCAATTTCCCTTATGAATATGGATGCAAAAATCCTCAATAAAGTTCTCGATAGCTGAATCCAAGAACACATCAAAACAATCATCCATCCTGACCAAGTAGGCTTCATCCCAGGGTTGCAGAGATGGTTCAATATATGGAAATCCATCAATGTAATCCAGTACATAAACAAACTCAAAGACAAAAACCAGATAATCATCTCGTTAGATTCAGAGAAAGTATTTGAAAAAATCCAACACCCATTCATGAAAAAAGTCTTGAAAAGATCAGAAATTCAAGGCCCATAATAAAACATGATAAAAGCAATCTACAGCAAACCAGTACCCAACATCAAAGTAAATGGTGAGAAACTGTAAGCAATCCCACTAAAATCATGGACTAGACAAGGCTCTATACCTATTCAAATTTGTACTTAAAGTCCTAGCCAGAGCAGTTAGACAACAAAAGGAGATCAAGGGGATACAAATTGGAAAGGAAGAAGTCAAAATATCACTTTTTTCCAGATAATATGATAGTATATATAAGTGACCCTAAAAATTCCACCAGAGGACTCCTAAGCCTCATAAACAGCTTCAATGAAGTAGCTGGATATAAAATTATCTCAAACAAGTCAATGGCCTTTCTCTACACAAAGGATAAACAGGCTGAGAAAGCAATTAGGGAAACAACACCCTTCTCAATAGTCACAAATAATATAAAATACCTTGACGTGACTCTAACTAAGGAAGTGAAAGATCTGTATGATAAGTACTTCAAGTCTCTAAAGAAAGAAATTAAAGAAGATCTCAGAAGATGGGAAGATCTCCCATGCTCATGGATTGGCAGGATCAATATAGTAAAAATGGCTATCTTGCCAAAAGCAATCTACAGATTCAATGCAATCCCCATCAAAATACCAACTCAATTCTTCAATGAATTAGAAAGGGAAATTGGCAGATTCATCTGGAATAACAAAAAACCTAGGAAAACAAAAACCCTTCTCAAGGATAAAAGAACCTCTGGTGGAATCACTATGTCTGACTTAAAGTTGTACTACAGAACAATTGTGATAAAAACTGCATGGTACTGATATAGCGACAGACAAGTAGACCAATGAAACAGAATTGAAGACCCAGAGATGAACCCACACACCTATGGTCACTTGATCTTTGACAAGGGAGCTAAAACCATCCAGTGGAAAAAAGACAGCATTTTCAACAAATGGTGCTGGCACAACTGGTGGTTATCATGTAGAAGAATGCGAATTGATCCATTTCTATCTTCTTGTACTAAGGTCAAATCTAAGTGGATTAAGGAATTCCACATAAAACCAGAGACACTGAAACTTATAGAGGAGAAAGTGGGGAAAAGCCTCACAGATATGGGTTCAGGGGGAAAGTTCCTGAATAGAACTGCAATGGCTGTCTGGCGAGATGGCTCAGTGGTTAAGCACGCCGACTGCTCTTCTAAAGGTCCCGAATTGAAATCCCAGCCACAACATGGTGGCTCACAACCATCCGTAATGAAATCTGATGCCCTCTTCTGGAGTGTCTGAAGATAGCTACAGAACAGCAATGGCTTGTGCTGTAAGATCAAGAATCAATAAATGGGATCTCATAAAGTTTTAAAGCTTCTTCAAGAAAAAAAACACCGTCAACAAAACAAAATGGCCACAACAGATTGGGAAAGGATCTTTACCTATCCTAAATCAGATAGGTGACTAATATCCAATATATATAAAGAACTCAAGAAGGTGGATTCCAGAAAATCAAATAACCCCATTAAAAATGGGGCTCAGAGCTGAACAAAGAATTCTCAACTGAGGAATACTGAATGGCAGAGAAGCACGTGAAAAAATGTTCAACTTCCTTAATCATCAGGGAAATGCAAATCAAAACAACCCTGAGATTCCACCTCACACCAGTCAGAATGGCTAAGATCAAAAATTCAGGTGACAGCAGATGCTGCCGAGGATGTGGAGAAAGAGGAACACTCCTCCATTGTTGGTGGGATTACAAGCTTGTACAACCACTCTGGAAATCAGTCTGGCGGTTCCTCAGAAAATTGCACATAATACTACCGGAGGATACCACAATACCTCTTCTAGGCATATATCCAGAAGATGTCCCAACCGGTAAGAAGGACACATGCTCCACTATGTTCATAGCAGCCTTATTTATAATAACCAGAAGCTGGAAAGAACCCAGATGCCCCTCAACAGAGGAATGGATACAGAAAATGTGGTACATCTACACAATGGAGTACTACTCAGCTATTACAAAGAATGAATTTATGAAATTCCTAGCCAAATGGATGGACCTGGAGGGCATCATCCTGAGTGAGGAAACCCAATCACAAAGGAACTCACACAAACACTGACACCATTGCACGCACTAGCAAGATTTTGCTGAAAGGACCCAGATATAGCTTTCTCTTGTGAGACTATTCCAGGGCCTAGCAAACACAGAAGTGGATGCTCATAGTCAGCTATTGAATGGATCACAGGGCCTCCAATGGAGGAGCTAGAGTAAGTACCCAAGGAGCTAAAGGGATCTGTAAACCTATAGGTGGAACAACATTATGAACTAACCAGTACCCTGGAGCTCTTGACTCTAGCTGCATATGTATCAAAAGATGGCCTAGTCGGCCATCACTGGAAAGAGAGGCCCATTAGACTTGCAAACTTTATATGCCCCAATACAGGGGAATGCCAGGGACAAACAGTGGGAGTGGGTGGGTAGGGGAGTGGGGGGGGGGGTATGGGGGACTTTTGGGATAGCATTGGAAATGTAAATGAGGAAAATACCTAATAAAAATATTAAATATATATATATGTACAGAAATCCATCAATGTAATGCACTATATAAACAAATTCAGAGAAAAAAAACCACATGATCATGTTGTTAGATGCTGAGAAAGCATTTGACAAAATCCAACACCCATTCATGATAAAAGTCTTGAAAATATCAGGGATTTGAGGCCCATACCTAAACATGATAAAAGCAATCTACAGCAAACCAGTAGCCAACATCAAAGTAAATGGTGAGAAGCTGGAAACAATCCCACTAAAGTCAGGGACTAGACAAGGCTATCTACTTTCTCCCTACCTATTCAACATAGTACTTGAAGTCCTAGCCAGAGCAATTCAACAACAAAAGGAGATCAAGGGGTTACAAATTAGAAAAAAAGAAGTCAAAATAACTCTATTTGCAGATGATATGATAGTATATATAAGTGACCCTAAAAATTCCACCAGAGGACTCCTAAACCTGATAAACAGCTTCAGCACAGTAGCTGGATATAAAATTAACTCAAACAAATCATTGGCCTTTCTCTACACAAAGGATAAACAGGGTGAGAAAGATATTAGGGAAACAACACCCTTCACAACAGTCACAATTAATATAAAATACCTTGGTGTGACTCTAAGGAAGTGAAAGATCTGTATGATAAGAACTTCAAGTCTCTGAAGAAAGAAATCAAAGAAGATCTCAGAATATGGAAAGATCTCCCATGCTCATGGATTGGCAGGATCAATATAGTAAAAATGGCTATCTTGCCAAAAGCAATCTACAGATTCAATGCAATCCTCATCAAAATTCCATCTCAATTCTACATCAATTTAGAAAGGGCAATTTGTAAATTCATCTGAAATAACAAAAAACCTAGGATAGCAAAAACTCTTCTCAAGGATAAAAGAACCTCTGGTGGAATCACCATGCCTGACCTAAAGGTGTACTACAGAGCAATTGTGATTAAAAACTGCATGGTACTGGTATAACGACAGACAAGTAGACCAATGGAACAGAATTGAAGACCCAGAGATGAACCCACACACTTATGTTCTCTTGATCTTTGACAAGGGAGCTAAAATCATCCAGTGAAAAAAGACAGCATTTTCAACAAATGGTGCTTGCACAATAGGCAGTTAGCATGTAGAAGAATGCGAATTGATCCGTTCTTATATGCGTGTACTAAGGTCAAATCTAAGTGGATTTAGGAACTCCACATAAAACCAGAGACAGGAGAAAGTATGGAAAAACCTCAAAGATATTCCTGAAAAGAACAGCAATGGCTTGTGTTGTAAGATTGAGAATCTACAAATGGGACCTTATAAAATTGCAAAGTTTCTGTAAGGCAAAAGGCACTGTCAATAAGCAAAAAGGCCACCAACAGACTGGGAAAGGATGTCACTGTCTCCGACCCACAGAGACGAGAACAACAGGGATACCAAGACGGGTGTCTTTACTTGGTGCTTTTCACTCTTACAGCTCTCTTCCCCAGCAGCTTCTTCCCGCTGCAGCTTTCTCTCTCTTCTCCCACAAGGGTAACCATGACAAAACTCCTATACTCACTCTGATTGACCTCATCTAGCTCCACCCCACCTCATCCAATCAGAATTCACACACGCTCCAGGCACGAGCTCAGGTCCGGATCATGAGGAACAGTCCAGCCTGGCAGGCAGCCCACGCATGCTTTTTCACTGTACATGCTCGGGCACGGCAGTAAACATCTTGGCCCATGCAGCCACACCTGCTTCCCGCAAAGGATCTTTACCAACCTAAATCAGATAGGGGACTAATATCCAATATATATAAAGAACTCAGGAAGGTGGATTCCAGAAATCAAATAAACCCATTAAAAATGGGGTACAGAGCTAAACAAAGAATTCTCACCTGAAGAATACTAAATGGCTGAGAAGCACCTGAAAAAATGTTCAGCATCCTTAATCATCAGGGAAATGCAAATCAAAACAACCCTGAGATTCCTTAGTAAGAGTGGCTAAGATCAAAATTTCAGTTGATAGCAGATGCTGGAGAAGATGTGGAGAAAGAGGAACACTCCTCCATTGTTGGTGGGATTGAGAGCTGGTACAACCACTCTGGAAATCAGTCTGTCAGTTCCTCAGAAAATTGGACATAGGACTACCGGAGGATCATGCAATACCTCTCCTGGACATATATCCAGATATTCAAACTGGTAATAAGGACACGTGCTCCACTATGTTCATAGCAGACTTATTTATAATAGCCAGAATCTGGAAAGAACCCAGATGCCCCTCAACAGAGGAATGATACAGAAAATCTGGTACATTTACACAATGGAGTACTACTCAGCTATTAAAAAGAATGAATTTATGAAATCCTAGGCAAATGGTTGGACCTGGAGGGCATCATTCCTAATGAGATAACCCACTCACAAAAGAACTCACATGATATGTACTCACTGATAAGTGGATGTTAGCCCAGAAACTTAGAATACCCAAGATACAAGTTGCAAAACACATGAAACTCAAGAAGAATGAAGACCAAAGTGTGGACAATTTGCCCCTTCTTAGAATTGGGAACAAAACACCCATGGAAGGAGTTACAGAGACAAAGTTTGGAGCTGAGAAGGAAGGATGGACTATATAGAGACTGCCACACCCGGAGATCCATCCCATAATCAGCCTCCAAACACTGACACCATTGCATATGCCAGCAAGATTTTGCTGAAAGGACCCTGATATAGCTGTCCCTTGTGAGGCTACGCGGGTGCCTGGCAAACACAGAAGTGGATGCTCACAGTCAACTATTGGATGGACCACAGGGTCCCCAATGGAGGAGCTAGAGAAAGTACCCAAGGAGCTAAAGTGTATGCAACCCTATTGGTGGAACAACAATATAAACTAACTAGTACCCCCAGAGATCATGTCTCTAGGTGCATATATAGCAGAAGATGGCCTAGTCGACCATCATTGGGAAGAGAGGCCCCTTGGTTTTGCAAACTTTATATGCCTCAGTTCAGGGGAACACCAGGGCCAAGAAATGGGAGTGGGTGTGTAGGGGAGTTGGGGGGGAGCATATGGGGGACTTTTGTGATAGCATTTGAAATGTAAAATACGAAAATACCTAATTAAATAAATAAATATCAAAAAATAAATAAATAAAAACAAAACGATAGAATTAATTAAATATTATCTCAATTTAGACGTATCCTAGAGGCCTAGTTTTCTGGGCTGGTTTTTGTTACGTGTTATCTAAAATGACTCCAATCCTGAGTTACCAATTTAAAACTAACTTTTTTGAAACCTGTGGTACACCTTTTTGATCATACCCAATAATTATAATCCAATATTCTATGATCAAGACATGCAGAGTATATTTACACCTTTAAGACCAGTCAAAAATCAAATGAAGTGGCTACATGAATCTTATAAATTTAGACCAATCGAAGAATTTTACTTTTTCTAGCTATAATTTTAAGATCAAAAGCATTTTGTCAACTGCTGAATCCAATTGTAAAGAATTTTCTAGGAAAAAAACAACTATCAGCTTTTTTGCCTTAGAACTAAGAAGCTGCAGACTCCCATTTTTAAAAACAGTTTTTCAGCAGGAGCTTCCTTGCTGTGTGTCACTCCTGGCTACAGTGCAGGGCAAATTAAATCACCCTCCACTAGGTAGACTAACTAAATCGAGAGATGGAAAGCCAGCAGATAAAGTTTTAACCATTTTTCTTTTTCAACATGAAACATAAAACAACAGTCATTCATACAATGAAACAAAGACAGACGTGAATTGACACATGGACAAATATTGGTGCAACAAACACAAACAACACAGAAAAGGTAGAAAACTTGATGTAACCAAATCTAGGAGTGTCTCCTGTAGGGGCCAGAGAGAAAGCCGGATGACTCCGGATTTCCCTGTGTCCCTGGGAGAGTTCTGAAATCCATTTTCCTTCTCTCTTGATCTCTTTCTCTCTCCCTATGTGATTTTTTATTGAATTTTACTACTTTTATTTTATTTTATTATTTTGATCCCTACTCCTCTCGCCTGATGCAGTTCTTGACTGCAGACAAATGCATGTTTTCTTTTTCACAACCATTTTCCACTGTCACCCCCTAGCTGATATCAGCACTGGGTCAACACCGACTCAGTCTAGCCTGTATCCCTTTGCACCTACTGCAACAATTTTGAAAAGATGAAGTTTAAAGCCAGCGCTAGCATGAATACAAAGTGTTGCTCACTGTGCCAGATACTACTGCTCCTTCTTCTCCTTCTTCTCCTTCTTCTCCTTCTCCTCCTTCTCCTCCTTCTCCTCCTTCTCCTCCTTCTCCTCCTTCTCCTCCTTCTCCTCCTTCTCCTCCTTCTCCTCCTTCTCCTCCTTCTCCTCCTTCTCCTCCTTCTCCTCCTTCTCCTCCTTCTCCTCCTTCTCCTCCTTCTCCTCCTTCTCCTCCTTCTCCTCCTTCTCCTCCTTCTCCTCCTTCTCCTCCTTCTCCTCCTTCTCCTCCTCCTCCTCCTCCTCCTCCTCCTCCTCCTCCTCCTCCTCCTCCTCCTCCTCCTTCTTCTTCTTCTTCTTCTTCTTCTTCTTCTTTTCTTGTTTTTTTGTTTGTTTGTTTTTTTGTTTTTCGAGACAGGGTGTCTTAGTCAGGGTCTCTATTCCTGCACAAACATCATGACCAAGAAGCAAGCTGGGGAGGAAAGGGTTTATTCGGCTTACACTTCCATGCTGCTGTTCATCACCAAAGGAAGTCAGGACTGGAACCTCAAGCAGGTCAGGAAGCAGGAACTGATGCAGAGGCCATGGAGGGATGTTCCTTACTAGCTTGCCTCCTCTGGCTTGCTCAGCCTGCTCTCTTATAGAATCCAAGACTACCAGCCCAGAGATGGTCCCACCCACAAGGGGCCCTTCCCCCTTGATCACTAATTGAGAAAATGTCTTACAGTTGTATCTCATGGAGGCATTTCCTCAACTGAAGCTCCTTTCTCTGTGGTAACTCCAGCTGTGTCAAGTTGACACAAAACTAGCCAGTACACAGGGTTTTTCTGTGTAACCCTGGCTGTCCTGAAACTCAGTTTGTAGATCAAGCTGGCCTTGAACTCAGAAATCCACCTGCCTCTGCATCCCATGCCGGGCTGATACATCTTCTTAAACTTTTTTGTAGAGCTCTACCAAGACAGTGTTCTCTTAGTTGATCCACCCCGTACTCAGGTCCCGGTTTGGGCGCCGCCTGCGGCCACACTAACTGGGTTCCTGAGTGGGGAAGCCAGAGCTGAATGGAATGAAATGGTGAGGGAAATAATGGAGGCCAAGACATGTTTCTGTTCAAGGCCCCCGAAGTTTACTAAGAGTCTGTGCTTATAAAGGAGGGAGGCTCATCCCTGCCAATCCATCCTTGATGCCTGTTGCCAGCCTGTAGGCAGATCTGAGGGATGCTGTCTCTAATCTGCTGGACTTTGTCTCAAGGGCCTCTCAGCAGGTAGCAGTGTCTTGGAGAAGAACAGCAGCAGGTGACAGAACAATAGAGCCATCTAAGTCGGAAGGCTCCATCCCAGGTGATCTCATTCTCAGAGGCAGCAAGGTCAAAGCCAGCCTACTCAAAGCTGGTGGAGGCTACAATGCTACATTAAGAAAAAATACATTGCCATGCTGTTAGATAAGGCCTGAAACAAATCTTCAATGACAGCCAATTTGTTGCCTTCTGGTTATAGAACTAACAAGCACACTCTGGCGTTACCTTCTGTCTATAGGTTCCACCTTCATGTCATCATAAACCTAAAATATGGTGCCATTCTTCAACAGGAAATCTATAACTACTTGTACAGAAAGGATCTTGGAGAGATTCTTGTCTGGCCTCAAGCAAGCATTCTTAACTCTCATATTCTGTAGATCCTATAACAAAAATTAACTCATTCATTTAGTTTGAGTATAGTAACAGTGACTTAGTAAAAGTTTTATTGCTGGGAAGAAAAACTATTACCACATCAACTCTTATAAAGGAAAACATTTAATTGGGACTACCTTACAATATCAGAGTTGTCATCCATTATCACCATAGTAGCAAACATGATGGCATACAGGCAGACATGGTGCTGGACAAGGAGCTGAGAGTTCTACATCTTGATCTGCAGGCATCAGAAGATTGTGTATCACACTGGGCAAGCTTGAGAATAGAAGACACCAAAGCCAGGTTCCACAGTGATATACTTCCTCCAACAAGGCCATACCTACTCCAACATGGTCACACCTCTTACTAGTGCTATTCTCTGTGGCCAAACAGTCAAACACAGGAGTCTACTGGTGCCATACCTATTCAAACTACCACATTCTACTCCCTGGCTCCTTAGGCTTGTAGCGATACATAATGCAACAATGAATTCAGTCAAACTACAAAACTCACTTTTGTCTATCACAGTCTAGAAGTCCTAAGTTCAGTCTTTTTTTGAGATTCATGAAATGTCTTAACTGTAATACCCTAAAAAAAATAAATTAAAACCAGATCACATACTTACAAAATACAGTTACAGCAGATATATGTTACCATTCCAAATTATAGAGGAGGAAGCACAGTGAGGAAATAGTGGACCAAAGCAAGACCAAAAACAAGGTGGGCAAACTTCAAATTCTACATCTTCATGTCCAAATATTTTTCAGATCTCCAACTCCTCTCAGCTTTGCTGACTGCAAAACTTCTTTCTCTTGAGCTGTTTCTACTCCCTGTTATCAACTTTTCTCAACAGGCATCCCATGCCTCTAATATCTCTGATGTCTTGGGGTCTCCATGTCAATCCAGGCTTCATCTTTACTGATTCGCCTAATACCCATTCTAGGCCTCGATGAAGGGTTACCCTTGTGACACAGCTATCCTTAATGACTTTGCTTAGGCACAGAGGGAGATTCCATAACTCCTTTCTTCTATCCTTGGCTCTAAAACCAGAACAATGTGGCCAAAACTGCCAGGTTTTGCTACTTGCTAGGGCTAGAACATGGCCACCTCTTTGAATTACATCTTCACCAGCTTTCTGTATTCAGTGGTTTTCTTCATTAAACATGGCTGTCCTGGAGCCTGCTCTATAGACCAGGCTGACCTTGAACTCAGAGTCCTGCATGCTAATGAATACTGAGTCCTGGGGTTAAAGGTATGCATCACCACAACTAGTACTAGGCCTTTTAAAATTACTTTTCATAGTTTGAATCTTTCCTGAGTGAGGTCTCAGTCACCCAACACCTCCATTTAAGGGTGCTTTATTGAAGGCCATGTACTGGACTCTGATAACACAAATAACTAAACAGAGATGCATGTTCTTCTGGTGTACACATACAAAGGCAGAGCTTTCCAACTAATGCACAAAGGCTACTTTTTAATTAAATAATAAAACAAAAAAATGCATGCTTTGTTTGATTCATGATATGTTCAGATTTCTTTTTGTTTCTTTCTTTTAAAAAAATTGGTTATCAGAACTTTACAATAAGGATTCAAGCAATCTAACAGGGTTGCCCTATCATGTTCAAATGATCTAACAACCATCAGGAATATATTTTCTTAACTGTCAGCAATCATGTCGTGCTGAGTAGTGGCTCTTACCTTCAGATGGGGCTTGGACTATCAGAGGGCTCCTGTGTCCTTCTAATTTATAACTTCTAAATGAGGAGGACCAAAGAGTTAAACAAATCATTACAAATACTTTTGTAATTGAAATGGCAAACTACACTCTAGTGCAATTAGTTGTTCTTTCCTCTTGCTTCAGAAGATTACTTTGACTTCTTTTGTTAAATAAGGGCTAAGCAATTTTTCAGAGACTTGATATATAGTACATACAATTTGGAAAATATGTAGAGCTGGGAGTTTGTCATATTTTAATACTTGTATGAATGATAGAGTTTTAAACATTATTCCTGTTGTCTAACTATATTCCACTACCTTTACAATCTACATTGCTGCACAAAACCTGATCAAAAAGAGACTGTAGAACAAAAGATTTGAAATGATATGCTAATGCTTCAGAAAATACTGTGGTTTTCTCCACATTATTCATAAAAGAAAGGATGAATCAATGTAGTCCACCTCAAAGGCATAAACTGTTGTTTTTCTGCAAGGTGAGAATCCAGGGCTGAAAGCATAGAAAGGAGCATCATAATCGCTTTTTGAAAATAAAATCCAGCAGTGAACATAAATGTCCTCCTTCATATCTTGTGTAAAAGTATAACTTTTTTAGCATTTCATAGTTGCATATCAAATGTAGGTCAATATTTACAAAAGGCACTAAACACTATTTTTTTTTGTTTTGATAAAGGTAATTCTTATTTGTGACAATGAGAAGCCATCATTGAATTTCACATTCTAAAATGTTATTATTGTTGTCTGTGCATGATGACTCTGTATATTGCAGCATGCGTATAGAGGTCAGAGCACAAACTCATGGACTTGACCCACCATGCAAGTTCTAGCATCAAACTTGTGTCATCAGGCTAGCATGCTTAAGTGTCCTTACCTACTGCGGATTCTACCAGGGCTCTTATATTTCTTTTTAATCGACTTATTTACACTTAGTTCTGGTCAGCCACAATACGAAAAAAGGCAACAGAAGATTTTATACCACTCATATTTTGCTACTCGCATCCCACCCTCCATCCTCTATGAAAGCCTCAGGCTGTATGACCTGGTGCTGTCTCTACAGCACACACACCTAGCATATTCTCTTTTCTGGAAGCATCTCCCCCTTCCTTGCCATATCAGCTTTTTCTTGGACAGTCCCTCCCTCTGGCTTCAGTTTCTCCTTTTCATTTGTTTCTCTTTATGGCTCAGAGGGTCTTGCCTTAGTGGTGAGTCAGCAAATACTTGACTGCATAGCCTCCTCCCCACCATTCCAAAATTCAAAACTGGAATTCAAATATCCAGGGAGGGAAAAGGTAAGGGGAGGAAAAGGTAGTTAGTTACTCTGGATCTCAGAACTTCCTGAGGTCAAGACAAAACATAACGCAAGGCTGACACCTAGTGGCTACCTACTTGCTGCAGGGGTCTGCCCTGCATTAAACTAAGTACAAAATGAGAAACAAAGGATATCTTGAAATCAGTGCTGGCAACATGACTGCTTCTGCCCATCCTTTCATGCTATTTTAAGTTCTAAGGATAATTGAGTCACTTCTATCCCTTATCTGAGGGTTCTGTCTGGCCCTCTCTTGCCTTCTGAGGATGTTTACCTGGGTTGATTTCCTCAGCTCCCTCCTCACTATCCTAGCAACTACTGGATCCTTGCACTTTCTGTTTACTGCCACACTAGTTTGAATGAAGCCTGTAAATCATTCTTAGAAATCTCCTTTCTATATAAGAGAGCAATCATCCTGTAAGTTCTATTACTATTGAAAATTCTAGTACAAAAAAAAAAAAAAAGAAAGAAAGTTAGAGATTCATGTCTGAAGCCCTCAGGCTTGCTCATCCTTTGGTTTTAGCCCTTTAAAACCAAAAGGGCTGTTTCCTTTCAGTCTAGCACACTTCTGGCCCCAGCAATCGAGTCACAGCTTCCAGGCTGGATTTTACTTTGGTATTAGAGCTCTGGCAGTCTTAATAACTAGGCTCAGTCACTTGTCCTCAGTAGGCCAGTCAAGGAGCTGAGAAAGTCAAAGGCAGAGAGAAATTTATTCAATGTGGCTGCACCAGGAAGGGGGTCTGACATAAGGCACAGGTTTAAATGGGGGAATGGAGAGACGGCTCATCAGTCAAGAGCTACTCTTCCAGTAGGCAGGGGATGTTTCCTTGGGCTCCAAGACTCCCTGTTCTCCTGGATTGTCTCTTCCTTCTCCTGCTCCTTTCCCACTGTGCCCAAGCCTTATACACGGGGCTTTGCTCCCAGGCTGCCTTCAGCCCCCCTTCCTTCTCCCTTACCCTTTATGGTCTCACATACTAAGACCCCGGATAGCGCTCCACTTACGTCTCGGTCTTTGCTGTTCTGCTTTCACTGTCATTTCTCTCCAGATGTTTACTAGTTACCAAATTGGTTTCTCAGCTGCATCCTTGTTAGCCTTCTTCCCCAGTGTGGTCAGGGGCATTTTCCCTATGACCTCACTTCTTTAAAGCTTCTTTCCACGGCAAATAAACTTCAGACCCAGCCCTGCCTGCTTGGCTCCTTATCTTGCTTCATCTCTGGGGTTTAGCTGATGAAAAATTAATAGTCTCTCTTTTCTCCTCACTTAACTACTTTGGTCTTCCTTCTTGAGCTTCATGTGGTCTATGAATTGTATCTTGGGTATTCCAAACTTTTGGGCTAATATCCACTTATCAATGAGTGCATACCATGCATGTTCTTTTTTGATTGGGTGACCTCACTCAGGATGATATTTTATAGTTCCATCCATTTGCCTAAGAATTTCATAAAGTCATTGTTTTTAGTAGCTAAGTAGTACTCCATTATGTAAATGTATCACATTTTCTGTATCCATCCCTCTGTTAAGGAACATCTGGGTTATTTCCAGCTTCTAGCTATTGTAAATAAGGCTGCTATGAACATAGTGGAGCATGTGTCCTTCTTATATGTTGGAGCATCTTTTGGGTATATGCCCAGGAGTGATATAGTTGGGTCCTCAGGTAATACTATGTCCAATTTTCTGAGGAACTTCCAGTGTGGTTGTACAAGCTTGCAATCCCACCAGCAATGGAGGAGTGTTCCTCTTTCTCCACATCCTCTCCAGCATCTTCTGTCACCTGAGTTGTTGATCTGACTGGTGTGAGGTGGAATCTCAGGGTTGTGATGATTTGCATTTCCCTGATAACTAAGGACTTTGAATATTTCTTTATGTGCTTCTTGACCATTCAGTATTCTGCAGTTGAGAATTCTTTGGTTAGCTTTGTACCCCACTTTTTAATAGGGTTATTTGATTCTCTGAAGTCTACTTTATTGAGTTCTTTGTATATATTGGATATTGGCCCTCTATCATATGTGGGATTGGTAAAGATCTTTTCCCAATCTGTTGGTTGCTGTTTTGTCCAATTGACAGTGTCATTTGCCTTACAGGAGCTTTGCAATTTTATGAGATTCCATTAGACAAAGAATCCTTGAATCATAATACTCTTCTTTCAAATGTCTTTAATACTGCTAACTGGGTTCAGTAGGTTCCCCTGGAGAAGTTCCAGGTTCTTGTTTCCTGTAGTGGGAAACTGGACAAAGACTGGTGGGTGGAAACAGAAGCAGGAACATGATTAAAACAAGATCCATTTCCAAGGCTAGAAGCATGTTGGAACACGAGAAGGCAAAGCTGTAGGAAGGGTCTTAAGTCCTGAGCTGTTTATGTAGTGCAATCTTCCTTACATGTGTATGTGCAGTATGTGCTGGTTATGTCATTACATCTTACAGCTTCCTCAAGGTACATGTTTTAGTATCAGGAGACATAGGTCCCCTTCTAGCACTACCGTGTCTCTGCTCACTCTGTGAAATCTGCTGGCCTCAGTATTATTCCCTTTCCTTCCTCTGGTTCCTGATGCTACCAGTGAGAAATATGAAAGCAGTTCTTTATATGACCCAGTACAGGGGAACGCCAGGGCCAAAAAGTGGGAGTGGGTGGGTAGGGGGGTGGGGGGAGGGTATGGGGGACTTTTGGGATAGCATTGGAAATGTAAATGAGCTAAATACCTAATAAAAATATTTTAAAAAAAGAAAAGAAAGCAGTTCTGATTCTCTTTCCTTTTCCATTTATTTTTGAATGATTTTTATGTGTTTGTGTGGTGTGTGTGTGTGTGTGTGTGTGTGTGTGTGTGTGTGTGTGTGTGTTTGGTGGGGCAGGGTAAAGTGGGGAGAGGACCTCCATAACTTGATTCTTGTTTCTCTGCTGTGGTTTTAGCAAGATGGGACAATCTCTAGAACTATAGGATTCAGCTGTTATCCAATGACATTGTTAGCCTTTGGATTGGTGAAAGCTAGTTAAATTGCAAAAGTTTTGATCTCTTAGTCAGAGGATGTCAGGTCTAACACAGTTGACAAGGAATGGCTATTTAGGAGGTTGATGCTAGCCTGAATTAAGCTAGAAGTATGCTCTGTACCTGCAGCATCACGACCTTTGCCCATCACTGTCATTCTAATCAGTCAGTCCTTGCAGAGGCAACTCCCTTCCAAAAACTCCCATTTATATCTCTCACTTGACTTGAACTTGCTTTGGCTAGGCTGACTAGACTCCTGATTCCATGTCCCCAGCTCTGAGTAATATGATAATTCCAGTGTGTGCAAGCTGGAGTTAGAAATTTGACCTCATGCTTATGTGGCAAGTTTATTACTGATTGAGCATCACATCAGTCCCTTCTTTCCCTTTAAGGTGCCTAATCCATTTTGAAAAGGAGAGAGAGAGAGAGAGAGAGAGAGAGAGAGAGAGAGAGAGAGAGAGAGAGAGAGAGAGAGAGAGATTTTTAAATTTTCTCCCTCATTCTTGAAGCTCAGACATTTCAACAGAAAGTGACTAAACTTTTCATTAAGCCTGTCTGGCCTTCTGCAACTTGGAATCTCTCGACGCCTCATAGCTTGGAAAAGAAGAAAATGTACTTTTTTGTGTCATCTTGTCTTTTTGTCTCTTGAAAACCTTATTTTTGTTTATAAGTATATTCCTGACAGCTGCTTCCCTCTTTTCTGTGAGTACCTCTGAATTTGGCTTTCTGCTGTGTTGATCTTGTAAGTCCTGTTAGTTCACTTGTTGTGGTTATTCCTTGAGTTTTTAGCAGTAGTATTATTTTAGTTGTTCCTTTTCTTAGGTATTTAAGTAAAGAAATAAACTTTATTTTTTAATGTGCCAACATGTTTGTTTATATAAATCTACCCCGAACTTTTCATTATGTTTTATTAAAGTTCTTCTCAGATTGTTCTCTTCTCATTAAATTTTCTAACTAGGCTTCATCTGTAGTAATTATCGTCTATACTTTCTGTGCCTGCTCCTGTCCACTAGAGGGGTCTCCAATCCAGGAGGCTTGCAATTTGAGTCTCTAAGAGCAGCTTGTCTTCAACACAGAGGAGGCCAGTGTCCATCCTCAGAGAACTTCTCTCAGTGTCCTCGCTCAAAGAACTTCTGCATTTTCTTACGCTTGGCCACAGAAAATAGTTTTTGCTGGAGCTGGTGAGTATTTTGAGGTTTTAAACAAGATAGAGGTGCCTCCACTAACTGCTGTGCTGTTTCAGAGGGAACCAAATATCTTAGGTGTAAGTAAGATACAGCCTCTATCTTAATAATGCATCTCTCTCTCTCTCTCTCTCTCTCTCTCTCTCTCTCTCTCTCTCTGTGTGTGTGTGTGTGTCTGTCTGTCTGTCTGTCTGTCTGTCTGTCTCTGTACCTTTCTCTTTCACACACACACACACACTTTCTCTCATGAACTATTCATTTTAATAGGTGACACAGAGTGAAACTGAATACATGACAACTTATAAATCATCTCACTCTTCTTTCTGCTCCATACATGGATGTTTCATGAGATTTTTCTTTGTTCCTGAATACATGCTATATTTTCTTATTTCTTTATTTTAGATGAGAGGATGAGAAAATAAGAAAAAGCTGAATTAGAAATGTGAATCCAGCCTCTTTTGACCAACAATTTTGTTTGGTTTGGTTTGTTATTTGAGAAAGGGTCTCTATGCTGCCCTGGAGCTTGCTGTGTAGACCAGGTTGACCTTTAACTCATAGAGATCATTCTGGTTCTCCCTCCTAAGGATTAAAGGCAGGCACAACTACAATGAGTAGTATTAGGTTTTGATGTAACATAAAGTGTTAGAGTGAAAAAGAGAACCTGAAATTGTGTTGATGGAGAGAACTGGCTAAAATGATATAGGAATAGAGACAGGAAAAGTAAATAGATGAATAGGAGAACTGACGGCATATTTTCATTCATTCATTCGTTCATTCATCAGATACTGATGATTTAACCAAAATATCTGAGATTCTGAAGACATCTGAAACTTGGAGAGAGGGCAGAATAAAAATGGATCGTGTGTGTGTGTGTGTGTATGTGTGTGTGTGCATATATATGCATATATATATATATATATATGCTATGGACTATTGTGTGCTGCCTGATGTGAGTGTAATAGCAAATGTTTTTCACCACTGAGCTATCTCTCTAGCCTTTGGACAAAGAACATGTTTAATACAAAATAGTTCATCAAGAATCAGAAGGGTAAAACTGTAGCATATGTTTGGGCCACAGAACAGTTCAGAGATATGAACTTGTTTGGAGGAACAGTGGGAAATGGAACTACACAGGGCAGGTTGAACCACATTGCAAAAGACTTTCATGACACCATTTTTCCAAAAATTTTCAACTGTGTGGCAGAAGTAGTGCTGAGTTGTAAGGATGCAAGTTGCAAATAACAGCATTCCTGCTTTCCAGAAACTGTAGGCACTGAGGGTTGTCACATATGACTACATGCTTTTATGTATGTAATGAGGAGAAGTGTTTGTTTCTAGAGACAGTGGGAGAAAGGAAAGTAGGAGAGGTGTCACATTCATATTCCTACTATACTTGGGTATGCCTAGCTTAGGAAGGTTACATTATTTCTGTATCATAACTCACTTGTTAGAAATGCTCCCATGGAGGTATAATTTTCTAAGGTTATTATGAAAACAATTTCTCTGGGGCTGTTTAGTAAATTGCTTGATGAGTTCTGTGAAAATAAGACATAAGTGCATCCTTCAATTAAAACTTATATGTGGATCCTGGGAGCGAACTCGGAGGAGGGTCCCAAGGTCTCCAGAGGACTCTCCACGCTGCAGGCACCCTAGCATACCCAGTATCTTTGGGATCATTGGTGAGTGGAACACAACACTCTATAAAATCCCAGAGGGTCTTGTGCCAGTAGGAACAGGGACAGAGGAAACCTGCCGACCAGCAGCTAGGGTTTATTTCAATAGGCGCCAGCCCAGCGCCATCTTGGATGAGAACATGGCAGGCTCTAGCACACTCAGAATCTTGGGAACACTGAGACCAGTCTACTCGGGAAAGCACATGGACTGCAGAAGCAACAGAGCTTCTTGGACAGGGTCCCTTTGGGCCTTGATCCTCAGCCAAAAGGCAGATCTCAGACCCAGATCCCTGGGTACCGTCCCCACTATAGGAGAGTCAGCCTCCAGGGAGAGCTCTGACTCAGGGACTCAGGAGGTGGATCTGAACTACAGACTTCTGTGCACCTTCCCTGCAAGAAGAGACCTTGCCTGCAGACAGTGCTCTAATAACTGGGATTCAGGAGAGAGTTGGACTCCCAGGAGTGCTGACACCAGAGATTACCAGATGGCAAAAGGCAAACTTAAGAATCTCACTAATAGAAACCAAGACCACTTGGCATCATCAGAACCCAGTGAGCCTACCACAGCAAGTCCTGGGTACCCCAACACACCTGAAGAGCAAGATTCGGATTCAAAATCATTTCTCATGATGCTGGTAGCAGATTTTAGAAGGGCATTGACAACTCACTTAGAGAAATACAAGAGAACACTGCTAAGGAGGTAGAAGTTCTTAAGGAAATACAGGAGAACACAGGTAAACAGCTAGAAGCCCTTAAAGAGAAAACACAAAAATCTTAAAGAGTTAAAAGAAAACACTGCAAAACAGGTGAAAGAATTGAACCAAGTCATCCAGGATGTAAAAATGGAAGTAAAAACAATAAGGAAAACCCAAAGGGAGACAACTCTGGAGATAGAAACCCTAGGAAAGAAATAAGGAACCATAAATGCAAGCATCAGCAACAGAGTAAAAGATATGGAGATTCAATTGAAAGCCTGGACACAAGAATCAAAGAAAATACGAAATGCAAAAAGACCCTAACTCAAGACATCCAGGAAATCCAGGACACAATGAGAAGATTAAACCTAGGGAAAGGTATAGATGAGAATGAAGACTTTCAACTTAAAGGGCCAGTAAATATCTTCAAGAAAATTATAGAAGAAAACTTCCCTAACCTAAAGAAAGAGATGACAATGAATTTACAAGAAGCCTACAGACCTCCAAATTGATTGGACCAGAAAAGAAATTCCTCCCCACACATAATAATCAGAACAACAATTGCACTAAATGAAGATAGAATATTAAAAGCAGTAAGAGAAAAAGGTTAAGTAACATATAAAGGCAGACCTATTAGAATTATACAAGACTTCTCACCAGAGACTATGAAAGGCAAAATATCCTGGACAGATGTTATGCAGACCCTAAGAGAACACAAATGGCAGTCCAGGCTTCTATACCCAGCAAAACTCTCAATTACCATAGATGGAGAAACCAAAGTATTCCATGACTAATCCAAATTCACACAGTATCTTTCCATGAATCCAGCCCTTCAAAGAATAATAAAGGGAAAACACCAAAAAAAAAAAAAAAGAAAAAGAAAGAAAGAAAGAAATTATGCCCTAGAAAAACCAAGAATGAAATCCTTCAATGAACCTAAAAGAAGACAGACACAAGACCAGAATTCCAACTCTAACAACAAAAATAACAGGAAGCAAAAATTACTTTTCCCAAATATCTCCTAATATCAATGGACTCAGTTCCCCAATAAAAAGACATAGCTTAACAGACTGGCTACATAAACAGGACCCAACTGGTCAGCACCTCATGGCACCTTCTCCAAATTGGCCAAAGAAACAAACTGAAGTAGCCATTCTAATATCAAATAAAATCAACTTACAACCAAAAATTATCAAAAAAGTCATCAAAGGTAAAATCTACCAAGATGAACTCTCACTTCTGAATATCTATACTCCAAATGCAATGGCAGCTACATTCATTAAAGAAACTTTTGTAAAGCTCAAAGCACACATTGCACCTCTCATAATAATAGTGGGAGACTTCAATAACTCACTCTCATCATTGGACAGATCCTCATAACTAACAGAAGTTATGAAACAAATGGATTTAACAGATATCTACAGAACATTTTATCCTAAAACAAAAGGAAATACCTTCTTCTCAGCACCTCATGGCACCTTCTCCAAAATTTACTATATAATTGATCCCAAAACAGTACTCAAAAGATACAAAAATATTGAAATTATTCCATATATACTATCAGGTCACCACGGACTAAGGCTGACCTTCAATAACAGCATAAGTAATAGAAACCCAACACTCTTCTCAATGATACCTTGGTCAAGGAAGACATAAAAAAGAAATTAAACACATTTATAATGAAATGAAAATGGGAGCAGCACCGGGGTAGCTAGGGCGCAGAGTCAGCTGACTACCTCCAGCTACTCACAACACCCACCAAGCGATCTTAAGACTTCTGGTGAGTGGAACACAGCATCTGCTCCAATCCAATCGCGCGGGACTTGAAACTGCATTAGTCAGGGAAGCAAAAACCCGGTCTGAGTAGGGGCACAAGCCCCTTTCGGTCCGAGCATCACCGGGGTAGCAAGGGTGCACAGTCGTCTGACTACCGCCAGCTAACCACAACACCAGCCACGCGATCTTAAGAATTCTCAGGATTGGGATCTGCCCGGCGCAGGAGCGCTTTGCCTGAGCATCGGCAGCAGACAGCTTGGTTCCGGGACCCCGCCAAGTGTATCCTGCACAGACAGCTGGACATTTTCCCGGCCAGAGGATAGGGATCTGCCCGGCATGGGAGCATTTTGCCTGAGCATCAGCAGCAGACATTGTGGTTCGGGGATCCCGCCGAGTGTATCCTGTACAGGCAGGTGACCATTTTCCCGGCCAGAGGATAGGGACCTGCCTGGCACAGGAGCGCTTTGCCTGAGCATTAGCAGCAGACATCTTAGTTCCGGGACCCTGCCGAGTGTACCCTGCACAGACATCTTGGTTCCAGGACCCCACCGAGTGTACCCTGCACAGCTCCAGAGAATACCAGATGGCGAAAGGCAAACGTAAGAATCCTACTAACAGTAATCAAGACCACTCACCATCCTCAGAACGCAGCACTCCCACCCCACCTATTCCTGGGCACCCCAACACAACCAAAAAGCTAGACCTGGACTTAAAAGCATATCTCATGATGATGGTAGAGGACATCAAGAAGAACTTTAATAACTCACTTAAAGAAATACAGGAGAACACTGCTAAAGAGTTACAAGTCCTTAAAGAAAAGCAGGAAAACACAACCAAACAGGTAGAAGTCCTTAAAGAAAAACAGGAAAACACAACCAAACAGGTGATGGAAATGAACAAAACCATACTAGACCTAAAAAGGGAAGTAGACACAATAAAGAAAACCCAAAGTGAGGCAACGCTGGAGATAGAAACCCTAGGAAAGAAATCTGGAACCATAGAGGCGAGCATCAGCAACAGAATACAAGAGATGGAAGAGAGAATCTCAGGTGCAGAAGATTCCATAGAGAACATCGGCACAACAATCAAAGACAATGCAAAATGCAAAAAGATCCTAACTCAAAGCATCTAGGAAATCCAGGACACAATGAGAAGACCAAACCTACGGATAATAGGAGTTGATGAGAATGAAGATTTTCAACTTAAAGGGCCAGCAAATATATTCAACAAAATTATAGAAGAAAACTTCCCAAACCTAAAGAATGACATGCCCATGAACATACAAGAAGCCTACAGAACTCCAAATAGACTGGACCAGAAAAGAAATTCCTCCCGACACATAATAATCAGAACAACAAATGCACTAAATAAAGAAAGAATATTAAAAGCAGTAAGGGAGAAAGGTCAAGTAACATATAAAGGCAGACCTATCAGAATTACTCCAGACTTTTCACCAGAGACTATGAAAGCCAGAAGATCCTGGACAGATGTTATACAGACACTAAGAGAACACAAATGCCAGCCCAGGCTACTATACCCGGCCAAACTCTCAATTGCCATAGATGGAGAAACCAAAGTATTCCACGACAAAACCAAATTCACACATTATCTTTCCACGAATCCAGTCCTTCAAAGGATAAAAACAGAAAAGAAGCAATACAAGGACGGA
The DNA here is from genome assembly GCF_000001635.26 of Mus musculus. Lineage (NCBI taxonomy): Eukaryota > Metazoa > Chordata > Mammalia > Rodentia > Muridae > Mus > Mus musculus. The sequence continues at coordinate 16,053,455 of NC_000069.6, forward strand.
AATCATGCCCTAGAACAAGCAAGAAAGTAATCCCTCAACAAACCAAAAAGAAGACAGCCACAAGAACAGAATGCCAACTCTAACAACAAAAATAAAAGGAAGCAACGATTACTTTTCCTTAATATCTCTTAATATCAATGGACTCAATTCCCCAATTAAAAGACATAGACTAACAGACTGGCTACACAAACAGGACCCAACATTCTGCTGCTTACAGGAAACCCATCTCAGGGAAAAAGACAGACACTACCTCAGAGTGAAAGGCTGGAAAACAATTTTCCAAGCAAATGGTCTGAAGAAACAAGCTGGAGTAGCCATTCTAATATCGGATAAAATCGACTTCCAACCCAAAGTTATCAAATAAGACAAGGAGGGACACTTCATACTCATCAAAGGTAAAATCCTCCAAGAGGAACTCTCAATTCTGAATATCTACGCTCCAAATGCAAGGGCAGCCACATTCATTAAATGTAGTCTCCCCTCCCCCAGCCTGAAACCTGCTTGCTCAGGGGTGGAGCTTCCTGCTCATTCATTCTGCCACGCCCACTGCTGGAACCTGCGGAGCCACACACGTGCACCTTTCTACTGGACCAGAGATTATTCGGCGGGAATCGGGTCCCCTCCCCCTTCCTTCATAACTAGTGTTGCAACAATAAAATTTGAGCTTTGATCAGAATAACTGTCTTGGCTACATTTCTTTCTCTCACCACCTAGCCCCTCTTCTCTTCCAGGTTTCCAAAATGCCTTTCCAGGCTAGAACCTAGGTTGTGGTCTGCTGGCCGGACACAACAATTGGCGAACCAATGCGGGACTGAGAAACGGCAAAGGATTTTTGGAAGAGACGCTGCTGGTTCGGGGCTCCATAAAATAAAGGATAAAGGAAATTCATACCGGAGAAGGTATGGGCTAAGCTGAGACAGCGTTAAACCCGAGCGCTGGTTCACTTAGGTTCAGCAGTGAGGAGCTGGGTAATAGGCGGTAGGCCGTAGCTCTCCGAAGCTACATGAGGTGTGAGAAAAGAAAGGGTTTATTAAAAGGAAAAGGCGGATTGCCCCAGTTAATAAAAAATGCATCATAAGGGAAGAAAATGTCCCAAAAAGCAGAGAGAAATTTCTCTCTGGGCCTTATAGCAGGAGTACTCTGTTCCCTTTTGTGTCTTGTCTAATGTCCAGTGCACCAATCTGTTCTCATGTTCAATTCATGTATGTTCGTGTCCAGTCTCTATGAATGAATGTTCTATGTTTTATGTTGGATAATAAAGATGGTATAAAAAACTTTATCTGCAAAGCCGAGAGCTGCCACGTGTTTCAGCCAGGAATCAGACACATGGCGGGAGGGCCCCTGCTGGAAAAACTGTTCCTTTTAGGAAATAAGGGCGAGTGCACAGCCTCTTAGTTTCAGAGTAAAAAAGCTAATAAATGGTTCATGATTAATGTGTTTGACAATGGTAAAGTGTTTTTTATTCTATGATTTTAGCTACAAAAATTAATGTTCTCTGATTGGTCTAAATATACCTGCTTCATTTGGTTCTTTTTTATTGAAAATGTGCTCTGCATGTCTTCACATTCAGCTCATAAGTTGTTGATTAAGATTAATAATTGTTACATTGCTACAGATGGTTAGTGTTAAATTTGATAACTCAAGTTTAGAGTCCTTCCGACACGTGGCATAAGGCAGCCCAAGAGGCTGGGTCTCTAAAGATATTTCTAGGATAATAATTAATGTGGTTCGTATCCTAAATAGTAAAATTTAAGATAAGATTTAAAGCAATGCCTCTTTATTAAAACATTAAAGCTTGCTTTAATAGGTATTCATAGGTATTAATTGACATCCAAACTTCGTAATATGATAGTAATGCTTCTAATATTGATTTTAAAGATAATAAATTGTTTTAAACTTGGGTTTTGCTTTCCCAAGGTTGTAGGTATTATCCTAACCTTGAACAAGAAACTTAAAAATTATGGTTAAAACTGCCATTGTTCCATTGACTGCAGCTTGCAGTTTGATTTCAAATTTAAGATCTTTAATTCACCTGTATACTGTAATTAAGATAATTACAAGAGTAATCATCTTATGAGAGCGCTCATACAGCTCACTTCATACAAAACTGTGACAGAGTTATCTAGTTATGTTTGTCTTTGTGAATAAATTAGACAAACAGTTTGGCTATAGTTGCTGCTTGGCAGGAAACTGCAGTACGGGCAATTTTTTCACAACACTAAAGTTGTGAAGAACGTTTTAACTGTAAGTCATCTTAAGAAAGAGTATCAAAATTTAGAGGCGTAGACAGTTATATTGTTTCTCTAAAATCGGTCCTTATTACAAGAGGGCCAAGATGCTCAGATTAAAAAGTATTTTACCTTTGAGTCAATGCAGGGCTCTGGGCAGCCCCAGAGCGGCTTGTGGCCTTTCTTTTGTTTTGCAAACAGTGCCTGAGAAAGTTTTTTCCCTGTGTTCAAGAGAATTTCTTTTTAACAGCGTTGCAGATCTATTCAGATGTTTAAAATAATGCTTAAATTCAAAGAGTTTTGCTTCTAGTGAACTGTAATCACTAGAAAATTCTGCCTCTAGGTATGGCTAATATAGCTTTACATTATGTAAGAAAAATTTTTATTGTTTCTGCTTCTATACAAGAAGCCAGGAGTTTTAATCTTTCAGTGTATATTGTTTCCTAAGTGAAAAGTATTTTATTAACTAATGCTTCTTAAAGTTTACCTTAAATCCTTGCTCTCACCCAAAAGATTCAGAGACAATATCCTTTTATTACTTAGGGTTTTAGTTTACTACAAAAGTTTCTACAAAAAATAAAGAAAGCTTTTATAATTGTTATTAATTGGTAATTAAAACTTGGTTGTGCCCAAAACAATTCTTTGGCCAGAGAAAACATTATTGTAAAGTCATTTTTCTCATCCTCCCAGCCAATCGTTGGCCCACTTGGGCCCAACTAGCTTCTGTGGGGTGAAGTCTTAAGACACACAGTTTCCTCTGTTTCAGCACAGATGATCTAGTTGTGTGCTGTAGACGGTGTTTTAAAATGCTGAACAATCAAACCTTAATTTGTATATTAATAGTCAATGCCATATCTCTGAGCTCGCAATTGCTTAAATTGTTCATCCCTCAGATACTATTAATTCTCAAATTTACAATTGCTTATGCATATTCCTAGTTAATAAATAAATAAATTATGCACATGTGACTCTTAATAACGTTATAAGCCTTCTAGTTACAACCGCTCCTTAAGAAAATTGATTGAAAGTGCAATTAGTCACTGCCCCTTTACAGCCAAGTATTTAAAATATTTGGTCAACTAGTTATTAATTCAAAAGTTTAGGTATTGTGAAATTTTAAAACTTTAACTTCTTAAAAGACAAAAAAAGAGAAAAATTGTATCCCCGTGCATACTATTTAGTGCATTCCCATGCACACTATTTAAGTCTTAGCTTTATTTTCAAAATTTAATATTTTAATGTCAGAGTTTAATAAATGCTTTATAGTATCTTAAAGGAATCTACTTATTGGCTTATAGATTGATCCTAAAACAGCTACCTTATTAGAAAAGGGAAAAACAGGTTTTCTCCACAGAACGCTGCAGAAGCATATTAGTAAATTCGTGTGACGAGCTGGTAGGTAAGTTGGCTCATGTCCTGATTGAATTGACTAAAAAACTAAATTAAATTCATGTTTTAGATCCATCCTTACTTGCCATTTTTCCAGTTTAGACTAGCTTCTAGCCTTTTAACTTTATGGCAATAGTTCATCAGAGACTATATATTCAGACTTAGTAAAATTAGTCATTTAATAGAGTCATAATGATTTTTCTCCTTTCTTCAGTGTGACCAGCCAGTCTAACTCAATCTTAGATTGGTCTAATATTCAGTCCAATGTTAGAGATTCCTATATTCTAAATTACCTAGCAAAGTTAATTCAGAGCACATCCCCCACTCCCCCTAGATCCCTAACCTCAGAAGGATTGCTGGCCTTACAGCTACTAGAAAAAGCTATTAAAGAGCAATTGGTCACTTAATACATTGGTAAAATAAAAGGACCCCCTGACTAACAAATTGAAGGGTCCAGATCCAGTTCTAATTTGGGGTAGGGGCTCAGTTTGTGTTTTTTCACGAGATGAAGATAGAGCGCAGTGGCTGCCAGATAAATTAATTCGTCAGATGAACACAGATTCTAAATTTTCTAAAGTATCACCTTGAGGACTAAAATTCCTCTTTTGCTTAAAAGTCAGCTTGAGGACTCAGGCTCCAAAAAAGCTACTCTCTGAGCCAGCTCCCCGACAGGAGGCCAGAGACTAGCTTCAGCTTTACAATTTGCATTTGAATAAAGTACCTGGACTTCCCCAAAAGAAGTTCTGCTTTCCTACTTTCTCACTGTTGAGATTTTGTCTTTCAAGCAGGTAAATCAACATTCTCCAGCCAGACCAGCGGATGTGCATCCCCGCCCCCCTAGAGCGCACAGGTGGCAGCTGTTATCTCCATTCTCAGGACATTTCCAGCACGTGACTTTCAGTCTGAGTTAAAAATTAGGTTTACCAAGAGGGCTAGAAAAGTAGATATTTCTATATTAATAAAGATTGGTTTTTATTTTGATAGACAGGCTTAGTCCCTTAGCTGACCTCTGGCTTTTCACCCTTGCTGTTACTGCAAGTTGTCCTTAGCTCCTTAGGCTGTGGAAAAAACAGGGATGAGGAGGAACGGCTTCCAGCTCCTATTTTAGCCACAAATCGTGGTGTTACTAATGACATAATTATTGCTTAGGCCTTGCTAAATCTGAGGTTGATAATTCTCCTTTAGGAGCTGCACAGCACTCAGAACTGTGCATACTGATTTGTGATTGTACAAATTCAGTATGGGTATCACTTGGTGCAGAGAGCTACTGCAGGGGAAGGTCCAGCTTGACCATTTCTGAGTTTCCTGTGAGATAAACCCGGTTTGAAAGAGGTTGGTATCAAATTTTGGCTAAAAACCAAAAATATTTTTCGGCTCTGCCTCCCCTCCCCAAAAGATACCGAGAGCCACAGGTGTGGGTCTTAACAGTACCCACGGGAGGAATCGGGTCAATGTCCACCCAAGCCAAGGTTAAAGGCCCACTCATCTATGGATGAGAAAATCATTTGATCACCTCAGTTGAGTTTTGCCTTATTTAACTTAATTAATAGGGGGGAGAGAGATTGGAGACCGTACTATTGAAAGGGCAAGCCCTTCACTGCCTCCCACCCATATAAAAAAACCAATTGGCCTTGTACTACAGAGCCGGTCGAACCCCTTCTCCCTGTTTCCCACCTATCACCCAAAACTGCGGAGGAATATCAACTTAGTGTTATTCTTATTATAGTGTATTTCAAATTTGTTCAGTCAAACTTAGCCAGAGTTCCAACGCCCTACTTAAAATTCAACTAGAAAGTTACCTACCAAGTACTAATTAGCATCATAAAGTCAGAGCCTGCAGCTCCAAGCTTTTTAGTTAGTTGTTTACTAAGATAAGAAAGGACAGTCTTAAGCCAGATACAGTTTACCATAAGAAAAGTTAAAGAATCCCAGGGAAGCAGGTTTTTTCTTTAGCCCTAGATTCCAGGCAGAACTATTGAGCATAGGTAATTCCCCCCCCACCCTCAGGCCAGCTTTTTCTTTTTTTAAAATTTTGTTAATAAAAGGGAGGAAATGTAGTCTCCCCTCCCCCAGCCTGAAACCTGCTTGCTCAGGGGTGGAGCTTCCTACTCATTCATTCTGCCACGCCCACTGCTGGAACCTGCGGAGCCACACACTTGCACCTTTCTACTGGACCAGAGATTATTCGGCGGGAATTGGGTCCGCTCCCCCTTCCTTCATAACTAGTGTTGCAACAATAAAATTTGAGCTTTGATCAGAATAACTGTCTTGGCTACATTTCTTTCTCTCACCACCTAGCCCCTCTTCACTTCCAGGTTTCCAAAATGCCTTTCCAGGCTAGAACCCAGGTTGTGGTCTGCTGGCCAGACACAACAATTAAAGACACTTTGGTAAAGCTCAAAGCACACATTGCACCTCACACAATAATAGTGGGAGACTTCAACATACCACTTTCATCAATGGACAGATCGTGGAAACAGAAACTAAACATGGACACAGTGAAACTAACAGAAGTTATGAAACAAATGGACCTGACAGATATCTTCAGAACATTTTATCCTAAAACAAAAGGATATACCTTCTTCTCAGCACCTCACGGGACCTTCTCCAAAATTGACCATATAACTGGTCACAAAACAGGCCTCAACAGATACAAAAATATTGAAATTGTCCCATGTATCCTATCAGACCACCATGGCCTAAGACTGATCTTCAATAACAACATAAATAATGGAAAGCCAACATTCACGTGGAAACTGAACAACACTCTTCTCAATGATACCTTGGTCAAGGAAGGAATAAAGAAAGAAATTAAAGACTTCTTAGAGTTTAATGAAAATGAAGCCACAACATACCCAAACCTATGGGACACAATGAAAGCATTTCTAAGAGGGAAACTCATAGCTCTGAGTGCCTCCAAGAAGAAATGGGAGAGAACACATACTAGCAGCTTGACAACGCATCTAAAAGCTCTAGAAAAAAAGGAAGCAAATTCACCCAAGAGGAGTAGACAGCAGGAAATAATCAAACTCAGGGGTGAAATCAACCAAGTGGAAACAAGAAGAACTATTCAAAGAATTAACCAAACGAGGAGTTGGTTCTTTGAGAAAATCAACAAGATAGATAAACCCTTAGCTAGACTCACTAGAGGGCACAGGGACAACATCCTAATTAACAAAATCAGAAATGAAAAGGGACATAACAACAGATCCTGAAGAAATCCAAAACACCATCAGATCCTTCTACAAAAGGCTATACTCAACAAAACTGGAAAACCTGGATGAAATGGACAAATTTCTAGACAGATACCAGGTACCAAAGCTAAATCAGGATCAAGTTAACGATCTAAACAGTCCCATATCCCCTAAGGAAATAGAAGCAGTCATTAATAGTCTCCCAACCAAAAAAAGCCCAGGACCAGATGGGGTTTAGTGCAGAGTTATACCAGACCTTCAAAGAAGATCTAATCCCAGTTCTGCACAAACTATTCCACAAAATAGAAGTAGAGGGAACTCTACCCGACTCATTCTATGAAGCCACAATTACTCTGATACCTAAACCACAGAAAGAGCCAACAAAGATAGAGAACTTCAGACCAATTTCCCTTATGAATATCGAT